>NC_053023.1:216354548-216654548 GCF_003073215.2 Triticum urartu
CAGGAAACCATGACTATCTGTTGATCAACGAGCTAGTCAACTAGAGGCTTACTAGGGACATGTTGGTGTCTGTTATTCACACATGTATTACGATTTCCGGATAATACAATTATAGCATGAATAAAGACAATTATCATGAACAAGGAAATATAATAATAAAGCTTTTATTATTGCCTCTAGGGCATATTTCCAACAGTCTCCCACTTGCACTAGAGTCAATAATCTAGTTACATTGTGATGAATCGAACACCCATGGAATTCTGGTGTTGATCATGTTTTGCTCTAGGGAGAGGTTTAGTCAACGGATCTGCTACATTCAGGTCCGTATGTACTTTACAAATCTCTATGTCTCCATCTTGAACATTTTCACGGATGGAGTTGAAGCGACGCTTGATGTGCCTTGTCTTCTTGTGAAACCTGGGCTCCTTGGCAAGTGCAATAGCTCCAGTGTTGTCACAAAAGAGTTTGATTTGCCCCGACGCATTGGGTATGACTCCTAGGTCGGTGATGAACTCCTTCACCCATATTGCTTCATGTGCTGCCTCCGAGGCTGCCATGTACTCCGCTTCACATGTAGACCCGCCACGACGCTTTGCTTGCAACTGCACCAGCTTACTGCCCCACCATTCAAAATATACACGTATCCGGTTTGTGACTTAGAGTCATCCAGATCTGTGTCGAAGCTAGCGTCGACGTAACCCTTTACGACGAGCTCTTCGTCACCTCCATAAACGAGAAACATTTCCTTAGTCCTTTTCAGGTACTTCAGGATATTCTTGACCGCTGTCCAGTGTTCCTTGCCGGGATTACTTTGGTACCTTCCTACCAAACTTACGGCAAGGTTTACATCAGGTCTGGTACACAGCATGGCATACATAATAGAACCTATGGCTGAGGCATAGGGGATGACACTCATCTCTTCTATTTCTTCTGCCGTGGTCGGACATTGAGCTGAGCTCAATTTCACACCTTGTAATACAGGTAAGAACCCCTTCTTAGAATGATCCATATTGAACTTCTTCAATATCTTATCAAGGTATGTGCTTTGTGAAAGACCTATGAGGCGTCTCGATCTATCTCTATAGATTTTGATGCCTAATATATAAGCAGCTTCTCTAATGTCCTTCATTGAAAAACTCTTATTCAAGTAGGCCATGATGCTGTCCAAGAGTTCTATATCATTTCCCATCAAAAGTATGTCATCTACATATAATATGAGAAATGCTACAGAGCTCCCACTCACTTTCTTGTAAACGCAGGCTTCTCCATAAGTCTGTGTAAACCCAAACGCTTTGATCATCTCATCAAAGCGAATGTTCCAACTCCGAGATGCTTGCACCAGCCCATAAATCGAGTGTTGGAGCTTGCACACTTTGTCAGCATTCTTAGGATCGACAAAACCTTCCGGCTGCATCATATACAATTCTTCCTTAAGGAAACCATTAAGGAATGCCGTTTTGACGTCCATTTGCCATATTTCATAATCGTAGAATGCGGCAATTGCTAACATGATTCGGACGGACTTTAGCTTCGCTACCGGTGAGAAAGTCTCATCGTAGTCAACCCCTTGAACTTGTCGATAACCCTTAGCCACAAGTCGAGCTTTATAGATGGTCACATTACCATCCGCGTCTGTCTTCTTCTTAAAGATCCATTTATTCTCTATGGCTCGCCGTTCAACGGGCAAGTCAGTCAAAGTCCATACTTCGTTTTCATACATGGATCCTATCTCGGATTTCATGGCTTCTAGCCATTTGTCGGAATCCGGGCCTGCCATCGCTTCTTCATAGTTCGAAGGTTCACCATTGTCTAACAACATTATTTCCAAGACAGGGTTGCCGTACCACTCTGGTGCGGAACGTGTCCTTGTGGACCTTCGAATTTCAGTAGGAGCTTGATCAGAAGTATCTTGATCATTATCATTAACTTCCTCTCTAGTCGGTGCAGGAACCTCAGGAACATTTTCTTGAGTTGTGCCAGTTTCCGGTTCAAGAGGTAATACTTCATCAAGCTCTACTTTCCTCCCACTTACTTCTTTCGAGAGAAACTCTTTCTCTAGAAAGGACCCATTCTTGGCAACAAAGATCTTGCCTTCGGATCTGAGGTAGAAGGTGTACCCAATAGTTTCTTTTGGGTATCCTATGAAGACGCATTTTTCCGACTTGGGTTCGAGCTTTTCAGGTTGAAGTTTCTTGACATAAGCATCGCATCCCCAAACTTTCAGAAACGACAACTTAGGTTTCTTACCAAACCATAATTCAAACGGTGTCGTCTCAACGGATTTCGACGGAGCCCTATTTAAAGTGAATGCGGCAGTCTCTAAAGCATAGCCCCAAAAAGATAGCGGTAAATCAGTAAGAGACATCATAGACCGCACCATATCCAACAGAGTGCGATTACGACGTTCGGACACACCGTTATGCTGAGGTGTTCCAGGCGGCGTGAGTTGTGAAACTATTCCACATTTTCTTAAGTGTGTGCCAAATTCGTGACTCAAGTATTCTCCTCCACGATCTGATCGTAGAAACTTGATTTTCCTGTCACGTTGATTCTCAACCTCACTCTGAAATTCCTTGAACTTTTCAAAGGTTTCAGACTTGTGTTTCATTAAGTAGACATACCCATATCTACTCAAGTCATCAGTGAGGGTGAGAACATAACGATAGCCACCGCGAGACTCAACACTCATTGGACCACACACATCAGTATGTATGATTTCCAATAAGTTGGTTGCTCGCTCCATTGTTCCTGAGAACGGAGTCTTGGTCATTTTACCCATAAGGCATGGTTCGCACGTGTCAAATGATTCATAATCAAGAGACTCCAAAAGTCCATCTGTATGGAGCTTCTTCATGCGTTTGATATCTATGTGACCAAGGCGGCAGTGCCACAAGTATGTGGTACTATCATTATCAACTTTACATCTTTTGGTACTCACACTATGAATATGTGTAGCAATACGCTCGAGATTCATTAAGAATAAACCATTCACCATAGGAGCATGACCATAAAACATATCTCTCATATAAATGGAACAACCATTATTCTCAGATTTAAATGAGTAGCCATCTCGAATTAAACGAGATCCCGATACAATGTTCATGCTCAAAGCTGGCACTAAATAACAGTTATTGAGGTTTAAAACTAATCCCGTAGGTAAATGTAGAGGCAGCGTGCCGACGGCGATCACATCAACCTTGGAACCATTCCCGACGCGCATTGTCACCTCGTCCTTCGCCAGTCTCCATTTATTCCGCAGCTCCTGCTGTGAGTTACAAATATGAGCAACGGCACCGGTATCAAATACCCAGGAGTCACTGCGAGTACTGGTAAGGTACACATCAATTACATGTATATCAAATATACCTTTGGTGTTGCCGGCCTTCTTGTCCGCTAAGTATTTGGGGCAGTTCCGTTTCCAGTGACCCTTCCCTTTGCAATAAAAGCACTCTGTCTCGGGCTTGGGTCCATTCTTTGGCTTCTTCCCAGCAGCTTGCTTGCCGGGCGCGGCAACCTCCTTGCCGTCCTTCTTGAAGTTCTTTTTACCCTTGCCTTTCTTGAACTTAGTGGTTTTATTAACCATCAACACTTGATGTTCCTTCTTGACTTCTACCTCCGCTGATTTCAGCATAGAGAACAACTCAGGAATGGTCTTTTGCATCCCCTGCATGTTGAAGTTCATCACAAAGCTCTTGTAGCTTGGTGGAAGCGACTGGAGGATTCTGTCAATGACCGCATCATCCGGGAGATTAACTCCCAGCTGAGACAGGCGGTTATGTAACCCAGACATAGTGAGTATGTGCTCACTGACAGAGCTATTTTCCTCCATCTTACAGCTGAAGAACTTATCAGAGACTTCATATCTCTCGATCCGGGCATGAGCTTGAAAAACCATTTTCAGCTCTTCGAACATCTCATATGCTCCATGTCTCTCAAAACGCTTTTGGAGCCCCGGCTCTAAGCTGTAAAGCATGCCGCACTGAACGAGGGAGTAGTCGTCAACACGTGTCTGCCAAGCGTTCATAACGTCTTGGTTCTGTGGGACGGGTGGATCACCTAGCGGTGCTTGTAGGACATAATATTTCTTGGCAGCTATGAGGATGATCCTCAGGTTCCGGACCCAGTCCGTATAGTTGCTGCCATCGTCTTTCAGCTTGGTTTTCTCTAGGAACGCGTTGAAGTTGAGGACTACGTTGGCCATTTGATCTACAAGACATATTGCAAAGATTTTAGACTAAGTTCATGATAATTAAGTTCATCTAATCAAATTATTAATGAACTCCCACTTAGATTAGACATCCCTCTAGTCATCTAAGTATTACATGATCCGAGTTAACTAGACCGTGTCCGATCATCACGTGAGACGGACTAATCAACGTCGGTGAACATCTTCATGTTGATCGTATCTTCTATACGACTCATGCTCGACCTTTCGGTCTTCTGTGTTCCAAGGCCATGTCTATACACATGCTAGGCTCGTCAAGTCAACCCTAAGTGTTTTGCATGTGTAAAACTGTCTTACACCCGTTGTATGTGGACGTAAGGATCCATCACACCCGATCATCACGGCGTGCTTAGAAACGACGAACTGTAGCAACGGTGCACAGTTAGGGGAGAACACTTCTTGAAATTGTTATGAGGGATCATCTTATTTACTACCGTCGTTCTAAGTAAACAAGATGCAAAACATGATAAACATCACATGCAATCAAATAATAAACGTGATATGATATGGCCAATATCACATAGCTCCTTTGATCTCCATCTTGGGGCTCCATGATCATCTTGTCACCGGCTTGACACCATGATCTCCATCATCGTGTCTCCATGAAGTTGCTCGCCAACTATTACTTCTACTACTATGGCTAACGCGTTTAGCAATAAAGTAAAGTAATTTACATAGCGTTTCTCAATGACACGCAGGTCATATAAAAGAATAAAGACAACTCCTATGGCTCCTGCCGGTTGTCATACTCATCGACATGCAAGTCGTGAATCCTATTACAATAGCATGAACATCTCATACATCACATATAGATCATTCATCATTCATCACAACTTTGGCCATATCATATCACAAACCACTTGCTGCAAAAACAAGTTAGACGTCCTCTAATTGTTGTTGCAAGTTTTACGTGGCTGAATTAGGGTTCTAGCAAGAACGTCTTCTTACCTACGTTAAAGCCACAACGTGATTTGCCAACTTCTATTTACCCTTCATAAGGACCCTGTTCATCGAATCCGCTCCAACTAAAGTGGGAGAGACAGACACCCGCCAGCCACCTTATGCAACTAGTGCATGTTAGTCGGTGGAACCGGTCTCACGTAAGCGTACGTGTAAGGTTGGTCCGGGCCGATTCATCCCACAATACCGCTGAAGCAAGAAAAGACTAGTAACGGCAAGAAGGTTGACAAATCTACGCCCACAACTAATTGTGTTCTACTCGCGCAAGAAGAACTACGCATAGACCTAGCTCTGATACCAATGTTGGGGAACGTTGCAGAAAACAAAAAATTTCCTACTCGTTTCACCAAGATCCATCTAGGAGTTCATCTAGCAACGAGACATCGGATGCATCTACATACCTTTGTGGATCGCGCACGGAAGCGTTCAAAGAACGGTGATGATGTAGTCGAACACGACGTGATCCAAATCACCGATGACCAAGCGCCGAACGGACGGCACCTCCGCGTTCAACACACGTACGGGACGGGAGACGTCTCAGTAGCAGGGCTTCGCCTATACTACGAGGGAGAGACGTAATGGGGAGAGAGGGAGGCGCCAAAGCTCAGGTATGAAGTCCCTCCCTCTCCTCAACTATATATAGGGGTGCCAAGGGGGGGCGCCGGCCCTAGTAGATGGATCTACTAGGGGGGGGGCGCCGGCCAAGGGGTGGGGGGCTTGCCCCCCAAGCAAGGGGCGCCCCCCTTAGGGTTTCCCCCAACCCTAGCCGCATGGGCCCTTGGGGGGGTGGCGCCCCAGCCCACAATGGGCTGGGTTCCCTCCCACTTCAGCCCATGGGGCCCCCCGGGACAGGTGGCCCCACCCGGTGGACCCCCGGGACCCTTCCGGTGGTCCCGGTACAATACCGATGACCCCGAAACTTGTCCCGATGGCCGAAACAGCACTTCCTATATATAATTCTTTACCTCCGGACCACTCCGGAACTCCTCGTGACGTCCGGGATCTCATCCGGGACTCCGAACAATATTCGGGTTACTGCATATACATATCTTCACAACCCTAGCGTCACCGAACCTTAAGTGTGTAGACCCTACGGGTTCGGGAGACAAGCAGACATGACCGAGACGACTCTCCGGTCAATAACCAACAGCGGGATCTGGATACCCATGTTGGCTCCCACATGCTCCACGATGATCTCATCGGATGAACCAACGATGTCGAGGATTCAATCAACCCCGTATGCAATTCCCTTTGTCAATCGATATGTTACTTGCCCGAGATTCGATCGTCGGTATCCCAATACCTCGTTCAATCTCGTTACCGGCAAGTCACTTTACTCGTACCGTAATGCATGATCCCGTGACCAGACACTTGGTCACTTTGAGCTCATTATGATGATGCATTACCGAGTGGGCCCAGTGATACCTCTCCGTCATACGGAGTGACAAATCCCAGTCTTGATCCGTGTCAACCCAACAGACACTTTCGGAGATACCCGTAGTCTACCTTTATAGTCACCCAGTTACGTTGTGACGTTTGGTAGACCCAAAGCACTCCTACGGTATCCGGGAGTTACACGATCTCATGGTCTAAGGAAAAGATACTTGACATTGGAAAAACTCTAGCAAACGAACTATACGATCTTGTGCTATGTTTAGGATTGGGTCTTGTCCATCACATCATTCTCCTAATGATGTGATCTCGTTATCAATGACATCCAATGTCCATAGCCAGGAAACCATGACTATCTGTTGATCAACGAGCTAGTCAACTAGAGGCTTACTAGGGACATGTTGGTGTCTGTTATTCACACATGTATTACGATTTCCGGATAATACAATTATAGCATGAATAAAGACAATTATCATGAACAAGGAAATATAATAATAAAGCTTTTATTATTGCCTCTAGGGCATATTTCCAACACAATAACCCTCGGAAGTTGGTTAGCGATTGCTAAGGCGCGACGTCTCGCACGTTCGTAGTCGGATCGTCAAGGTCGACTCCCACAGAAAACGATAGCCACCATCTCATCGAAACATCGGGACACCTTTGCCTCTATCATAAGCTGTCGGGTCAGTGTTTAACATGGATGAGAGAAAAACAAAACCACATCCTATTCTCTCATTGTCATGACAATGATAGGAAGAAAAAACAGACATTCATAAACAAACAAAAAGATGGGACTTTTCATTGCTTCCTAGCCCTCTTGTTCATTGAAACGACAGAAGGATATAATGATCGACGATGCTTAAAGAGAAATAAAGTTGACTGCATTATCAACAAATGACAGGGCAAACTGGAAACAGCGATCAAGATTAGCAAGAAACTACATTAGTGAAGTGAGTGATCACACTTGATAGTTGATGGTGCAGAAGTACTCGAAAAGTAAAAGAAACATATGCGTACAATGGAACAGAGATTCTGCAAGGAATTTTTATACATAATATTCAGTCCTAATTCTCATATTAACAAGTGTATTGAGTTCCTGTTTCCTGAATTGTGTCTGTTTGGCAAGATACACGCAAAAAGATTTTGTATGGAATTGTGTGATCAAAAGAGGGGGGAATGAGGGGCAATAGAAAGTATTGATTTTATATTAGATGGATCAAAGAACAGCTGTTGAATACCCGTGCGTACACCTTACAATTCAAAGTTTCAAATATTGTAGTAATAAGTAATTAAGAACAAGTTCATATATACACAGAAGTGGAAGGCTTCTGAATTCAGAAAGGGAGAAAAGACCTCACTCATATGATTCCATGGGTGAGCAGCCGCCGCTGTGTCCGCTGACAAGATGATGACAATCATACTGTGGGGCGTTGTGTAGAGTTTGGGCTAATCTCTGTGGTTGTGCATCGCCACTGTTCCTTTCCTCGCATCTCAAATGACAACTAATAATAAGAAGAAACAACAATCTTGATACACTACAAAAGGACCAATCACATATGGAAATCACCAAGAACCATATCACAAAACTGGAGGCAAGAGGACACTTCTCAAACATCTCTCCATCTCCAACCCGTGACTGCTATAGGAACGAGTAGTGTTCATTGGCAATCCTCATAGTGATTGGCCCATGCTCTCACGTCTCGGTTGGTCGATGTCGAACTCAGCCGTGACGAAGCGGCCGCCACCGCGGCATCTGCATTGAAGGCCGTCGTCCTTGTAGCGCTGATCCACTGTTGCGCGCGCCACCGTTACCACGCACCGCCGATGCCCTTGCAGCGTCGTCCTGTGAGACCACGCGCTGGGCCGTCCTCGAGGCGCCCACCGGCAAGGAGCGAAGGACATGGACGATATAGTCACCGGACAAGGACAAGGGCGCTCCTCCGATCGTGACATGGACATGGGTGGGATCAGGCTGATCCCTAGATCGGACTGGGGATAAGATGGGGAGAGGCAGGAGCGGGAGAGTGAATGTGCCGGGGTGGTTCAGGTTGGGGAAAGAGATCTGTAGATTGAGGATTTGAGGTCGTGGGAGAAGTTGAGGACGTGCAGGTTTTCCTCTTCTAGTTTCTCACTGCTTTGGAACGTGGATTTTCTCGGTAGACTTTTTTATGCGTGGGAATCCTACAGGAGCGGGAGGACGTGGTTGCACCTATCGATAGGACGAGGAGGTGGAACCATCGAGGAGGTCGAACCATCACGACGTTCGATCCTCATTTAATAGTAGAGATGAATGTCATGAAAGCCCATTCCGCCTTGGCTTTTTGGGACACAATTTCCGCCACGCCATCCAATGCATCCTTCTCTAGTTGTCGTCATCACCCCACCAAAAATGCGACATCTCGTCAGTTATTCCTTTACATTTTTTTTTAGGAATTTTAAAGACCGACATAGTATAAGTTGGGATAGCTTGAACAACAGACTTGAGAAGAACTTTCTTGCCTCCAGTGGATAAGAGCTTTTCTTTCCATCCGCTAATTCTCATAACAATGCGATCAATCAGGTATCGGAAACAATCCGTGTTATCTAACCCCACATGCGCAGGCATGCCCAGATACTTATCATTGAGAGCTTCGATCATGATATTCAAAATTGAGCAAATTTGTTCTCTAATGTCCCACTCGTATTTGGGCTAAAAAATATGCTAGATTTTTCAACGCTCAACATTTGTCTAGGCGCAGCACAATATAAGTCCAAAATTGATTTAAGTGTCTCTGCATTTTGTTGATTAGCTTTCATGAGGATCAATGAGTCATCCGCAAAAAGGAGATTTGTGATAGTAGGGGCCTCTCTGCAAACCTTGACTCCTGAAATATTTCTAATCTCCTCCGCATGCGTCAAGAGAACAGTAAGGCCCTTCGTGCATAATAAGAAAAGGTATATGTCAGCTATCACAATAGCTCCAATTCCCCTGCCGAAAAACCTAGGGTTTTTTTTATCTCCTCCGACAGTTGTTACCCGCCGAGAGTCTCGCTAGCTGATTTTCTCCTGTGATCTTCCTCCACCCCATCGTGTGTCTCCCTCCTTTGCTTCTTGTGAGTGGCCCGGGGTCTCGAATCATGGTGGATGAAGAGGAGGAAGCATGATGCAATCTGGAAATAAGGATGTTGAGGACTTCAGAAAGATTGGATTTTGCATTTCATTGAGATTTGCGTTTTTTTTAGACAATCATTGAGATTTGCGTGAAACAGAAGGTCACCAAAATATATGTACGCAATTACCAGGCGCCCGGCCCGGCCGGGTCCAGCTCAAACAGCCCAACCCAAACGCAACAACGCCTTCAATGTCGCCACTCCTCTTAGCGTCGCCTTCTCCAAATCGCCGAAACCCCAATTCATTCAGCACCCACCCATCTGCAGGTCGCACGCATCCATCCCGTACCTGTCCGACGAGGGAGGAGAAAAAAATGCTGCGCCACGCCGCCCGCCGCCTCGCCTCCCGCGCCGCCGCTGCCGGCAGCGGCTCCATGAGCCGCAGGGCCCTCGCGACGGCGCAGGCGCCCGCGGAGGCGGGCGAGGACCCCGCCTTCCTGGAGGCGTGGAAGAAGGTGACAACAATCATCGAGCCCCCCCAGACGCCCATGTCGGCCATGAAGCCCCGCCCGCCCACGCCGGCCTCCATTCCCTCCAAGCTCACCGTCAACTTCGTCCTCCCCTACAAGTCCGAGATCACCGACAAGGAGGTATATCGTCGTAACCTCCCCCGTTGTCCCACCTCCCGATCTCAGATCTGTGCGTGTGCGTCTAGGGTTCCGACCGTTCGCACGATCTTGCGGCCGTTTTTCCTTTTTCGGTCGGAGATCAGGGGCGTGTGGAGAGGGGCCTTTATGATCTGGTTCATCCCGCGGGATGGTGGAATCCTAGGGGCGATTTGGTTAGGAACCACGAATGTTCCTTGTATGGTCTTGTCATGGGATGCTTTTGTTCATGTCATTGTTCAGGTGGAATGGTTGTGTTGGGTCGCTTGTTGCGCTTGATCCTGTGCATGGGTGCGCTTCAGTTTGTAGTCTGCGTGAGATTGTTGGATTATATCAGTTAATCTCATGTCCCTGTGGGTAAGCCCGATCATTCCAAACCTCACCTTTTGGAGTGCCATGCACCATATGACTTATATGTTGATTGACTGTACTGAGTAGAACATGTGTCCTCCTAATGGTTATTGCCGTCCACAAGGACCTGCAGTTTTCACTTGGGGCTGTGGATGCTTTAATTGTAAGCACTTTAGATTTCTGCTAGCATCTTCAGGCCGTAAAATTCTTAGTGGCGTCCTAGTAAACTTCTATGATCTTCTTTTTCAATTTGTACCGTGAGGATTGGACATGCCTCTTTGTGGGTATCCTTATGTTTTTCTTCTCCCAAGCTTCTACCCCAGTGCCTAGATTAAGTATTAGTCCGATAAAACGGATTTTCTTTATTATTTCGCATTTAGAGGCTGTTTGGATTGGCGCCCCAGGCTGCCAAGCCAAAATATTGGCGTTGACCGGGTACATGGGAACCGTTTGGATCGAAGCCAATTCTTTGGCGTGCCCTGACTACCTCCAGCTTTCTACTCCCTCTGTCCCATAATGTAAGACGCTTTTTGACTAGTGTAGTGTCAAAAAACGTCTTACATTATAGGACGGAGGGAGTAGTTCATTTTTTTGCCAACTACCGGCCAGGGTGTGAGCGGCAGAAAGCAGCGCCAATATTTTGGCTCGCCCATGCATTGGCAGGGTTAGCATATGCAATATCTAAACAGCCCCTTGGTGCTCTGTTTGCTTTCTGGTTTGTTCCTTTGTTGTGATATGGTTCATTATTCTTATTTTTTAGCTGTAGTTTGGAGCCTTGTTAGTGGATCTAGGACAATAGGGCTACATTTATGAGTTGTGAACTTCTGATCACATGATATGGTGCACCGTTGCTACAGTAGTTGGACCAATATTAATGTTTAACGACATTTGCCCTCGCTGACATTAACTCATAATACCTGTTGTCAATTTTCTTGATTGAGATAACCTTCATTCACTTACTGCACTGTTTTGCACAAACAGTCTGTGTGTCTGGAACAATCATAACATTCTCCCATGATATATTCTCTTGACCTTTTCTGGTAGCAATGCCCCGGTACAGTTTCCAGTTTACCTATGAATGTTTCTGTATTATTCTTAATGTATCAAAGACATGTCATGAGTTGCTTAAATACTACTCCGCCTGATCTTGTATAAATGTTGTGGGAAAACTACTGAGGCAGGTACTACTCATAGTATAACTTGCAACTGTTTTTGGGGATCAGAGGGAGTAGCATCTTTTATTGCGATGAGTGGGTTTCTTGAACTAGGAGTAGAACATGCTCTAATCTGTGTCAAATCATGATATGAATAATTAAATTGTCAGACGGCAAGAAGGTGAATTTATGGTCTGATGTACCAAGCGTTTCTTAAACTTAATCTACAGTTAATAATATTTACTTTAAGTTACCTAGTGTCTTTGGTTATCTGATTCTTTTTCTGAGTCTTTGAATTTACTTTTTTTAGGTTTCCAATTTTGTTATTAGCTATCAATTTTATTGTTGCTATTTGTCTGATAAGTAATTTTGGTGTTCGAGGTAAGTAAATTTTGTGATGCTGCATTTTTGGTGGGAGAAGGTCGGAGAATGATTTTCAAATTGTGTACATTGATTTCCTATATGCTTATGCTCGTGTAAAGTGCTACTCTTGATCATTGGTATGGTCTTGTGTTTTTGTCACTAATTCATATTGTTTGGCTATTGTCAGGTTGACATGGTAATGGTACCGGCTACAACTGGCTTGATGGGTATTTTGCCAGGCCATGTTTCCACAATTGCAGAGCTCAAGCCTGGTGTTATGTCTGTACATGAGGGAAATGATGTTACAAAGTACTTTGTGAGCAGTGGCTTTGCATTCATCCATGCAAACTCCATTGCTGATGTTGTGGCTGTTGAGGCTGTCCCCCTTGATCAGATTGACCAAAGCTTGGTCCAGAAAGGTCTTGCTGAATTCACTGCCAAGCTTGGATCAGCCTCGACTGACCTAGAGAAGGCGGAAGCTCAGATCGGAGTGGATGTTCACAGTGCGCTCAGTGCTGCATTGACTGGTTGATGATGAGATCTTACATTTTTATGTCCTTTTCATCCGCATCTTTAGAATGTGAGTCGAAGTCCGCAAACTCATGAACGAGGGTGGAGGGAATGATCTTAAATAAATTATACTCCATCTCAAAGAAAGACTTGTTTCTTCCTGCGAGGATTTTTGTAATGGTAATATTTTCCTGTGTTCCAAAATCCAGTGCCGCCTTCGGTTTTTATTTCTTCATTTCAAATGGAATTGATTGATTTCCATTTCATAATTGCAGTCAAATTGTCAAAATATAATCGAAGTTATTTTTTTTCATGTTTGTGATGTTGTGGTTCCTGGTGAGTTGAATTCTTCAAAATTGTGCATGTTTTTATCAACCCATGATGAGACATGTTGTCATGTTCTGTGTATCTATGATGTCTATTTCCTCGCTAAAACGTATGAAAGGTACATTTTGCCACAATGGATGGTAACATTGAATAGTAACATAAACATAACATATGTGTGATAACGTATATCACTTCATTTATTAGGCTATAGACACATTTTGCATTGATATGTGTGATGTTATTCATAGTACTAATAACTAGCTATGTTACTACCTTCCTCTCTTTCTTCATTTATTACTTGCCACATCATCTATTTCATCTAGATATATGTGATGTTACTACATATGTTACTGAGATTCATGCAGTTGGTTATATTCTCATTGGTATACAGACGTGGGCCATTGCCAGTCTTGGACGAGCAGATATTACTAACTACTAAGCATACGGTCTGTTTGGTTTACAAGGTTCAGTTCACGGTTTTCTAGTTTGTACGGTATTAACATTTTGGTAAATCTATACCTACCTATTAATAAAGTGGCTATTGCTTCTATCCGTCTGTCATCCTTTCTAAAAACCCCTACGTTTGATGTTAATTAACCTGCAGTCCCCCTCTGGTAATTAACCAGTAGTACACAGTGACAGGAAATTAAAGAGAAGCCCCTTGACATTTTGGTGAATCAACCCAAGGTCCATCTAAAACTAATGTTTTTAAAAAATATACTACATATCTTTTAAACACCAACTTCAATTTTAACATGTTATATATAAATTTTGATTAGAAAAATGTGTAGAATCTGAATATGATGTTATTTTACTTGTTAAACATTTTTAAAATGCTACTTGTGGTGTGATTTTAATCAATATCGCATGATCCGTCTTTTTTTTCCTATTGACATTGATCTGGATTGTAAATGAGCACCTCAACAAAACCATATTGGAGACGAAAGAAACCAATAATAACAATGCATTCACGCCTCATCAAAATCTCGCATGAAAAATAAATAAATTTCTCATATTATGCCAAGAGAGACACATTTGGATTGAGCACATTCAAATGCATTATGGTTATGTGAGCACCGAAGCCACCGTCAACGAGGGTGGGAAGGAGTATAAGCAACACAAATAAGATGTCATGTTGAAATAAAGAGCATGAACCTATTGAGGTCTTGGGTTATGATTATTAAGTTAGGGTCGTGTGGTATTTTTTCTTCTTCCGTTGCAACGGACATGCTCATATTAGCAGCCCATCTATTTTGTTAATATTAGCAAAATAGTTATTCTGATAACACTTTCGCACTGCACACTCAATGCAAGGGCACTGTACTTTCTGTAGCAAGGGTACTCCAATACAGAGAATAGTGAACTTCGTGTCGGAAAAAACTGCACATAGTATTTTTTCGATACCTTTTTTGCTCTAGTTTTTTAACCGTTTATCGAAACGAAGCGTGTAATATACGGTTGGAAAGCTATGGATTAGGCGTAACTTCGTCATGTTGAACACTTTTCGAAATTCCCCACGGTTTAAGAGCAGTTTTGAAAACGATGCGGCGCACGACGAGTGGCAGCGAGCGTTTTTTCGCGTTTTTTCTAAACCGCTCGTCGGAATGAAGCATATGATACACGGTTGGAAAGATATCGTCGAGGCACATCTTTTTCATATCTATTATTTTCTTTAATTCGTTACAGTTTAAGAGCAGTTTTAAATTTACTAAATTGCGGAATTCAGTTTTTTTTTGAAATTTTTGCAATTTTCGGTACTGTTTTCGCTTCAGTTTTTGAACCGTTTGCTCAAACGAGGCGTATGACACGCCGTCAGAAACCTACGGACGAGGCACAACTTTCATATGTTGAAGTATTTTTGAGATTCCTTACATTTTTAAGTTAAATTTGGAAACCGTGCGGCTGAGGACGAGAGCTAGCGGCCGTTTTTTGCGAATATTTTACAAACTGCTGGTCGAAATGATTCAAATCATATGCCGTTGGAAAGATATCGATGAGGCGAACTTTTTCATGTAGAACACTCTCTCTAATTCCTTATGGTTTAATAGCAATTTTAAAATATCAAAACATGAACACTGTTTTTCACGACACCCTAATCTTCGTCTGTACAGACAAAAGAATGCACTGCTTCAGATCAAAAACCGCACTGCATCACACAGTCGAGCAAACTTCATGGTTTCTTTTTGTCGGATGTGAACTTTCCCAGGCGAGTTTTTGTGAGTTTTTGTTGTCTTTTTTCAACATTTTTTATTACGGAGAGTGGACCGCAGAGACGAGGAAGAGTGAACCGCGAGATATATTGAAGTGAACCAGATTACTATCTTTTTGTTTCGCTAAGTTTTCACACTTCCATGTTGTGTGCGTCGCCCAACTTTTCCATGAAAAAAATGTACTACACGCATGTGCGGGGTGAGAGGCAGACGACATGCATGTCCAGTGGGACTGCAAGCAGATGCGCTCTGCAGTGCACGAGAGCATCGACTAAACTACACGGTGATCCATCGAGGTGAGTGGAATTGAAGCAAACTATAAAATTTGTCATAATCCCGATGAAGCTCGCCTCATAGTACATAAGTGCACTGCATGGCGAGTCGATGACGGCCACACGCATTTGCTGTGTGGACTGCTCCAGGGAGACGGACGTGCGTTCAGAGAGGAGGAATGGGGGAGTGCACGGTTTCGCCAATGATGGGGGATGAAGTGAGCTGCAGTTCAACAAAAAAATTACCATGCGTGAAGAAGTGAGCTGCAGTTGTTCATGCGCACTAACGAACTAGCAAGCAAACTACACAAAAGAAGGCATTTTTGGGTAAGCAGGATGTGGCGCTGGAAACAGCACGCAAGAACGCCGAAGTCTGCAAGTGCACGAGCATTGAACATTGAAGCGCTACACGCATGCCTCCGAGCTGCACGTCCATGGTCGCCGAGCTGCACCACGGAGGCCGACGCCGGAGGAAGAAGGCAGCATGGCTATGAGCCGGCCATCCAGCACACTGGCTGAGGAGGATGCCAAAGGAAGGGCCGGTCCAGGGGATGGAGGAGGCTCGTGGCGGCTGATGGCAGGGCGTTGTAGGGGGGCCACGCTGCCTGGATCAGGCAGTGGGGGGTCACGGGAGGGCCGCCGCGGCCTGGAGACGGCGGCAGGGCGGCACGAGACTCCGGGTGCAGCCGCACTGCAGCACCGCTTCGACTGAACCGCGTTGGGAGCCCGACTATACCGCACACTCCGGCGCCCCCATCGGATCCTGTAGAACTCCAGGTTGAAGAACCTACAGGATGGTCGGATCCGAGGCCGGTGCGGCCAGATCTCAGGCTGGCGTGGTGGTCGACCCGGGCTGCGAGGGCTGGATGTGGCAGCGGGAGGCCGCCGCGGCCTGGCTTCGTCGGGCGGGCAATGACGAGGTGAGGAAGGCCGCCGGCCGGGCAGGGCGCAGGTGAGAGGTGGTGCGGTGGTTGGGGAAGGGGGTGGTGGCATGGTGGGATGGTGGGGGAGTCAGAGAGTCGCAGGAGGGAGGTGGTGGGTGGGTTAGCACGCGGAGATGGGGAGTGGGGGTGCCCGGGTGGGTTTCTGCCGGGGTTGAACTGTTTTTATTTTTTTCGTGGGTGAGGCGCTGCGGGTAGGGTGTTAGAAGAATAAGCTTTTTGTTAGCAGAATAAGGTCTTAAGGATGTTATTAGAATATATATATATATATATATATATATATATATATAGTGTTGCTATTCATCACCCAGGGTTCAGAAATAAGCTATTCTACAGCCGTAGTAATCTTACGATCGCTTCCTAAATAAACTACGTTTAGAATATAAATAGTTACATGTATATTGATTCAATATGTAAAATTTGGTATAAAAAACAAAGATATAGGTTATAATACAAAAAAAAAATCACATTTTAAGTATGTTTTACACTATATTTTTACATTCGTAATTTTACGTAACATAATATATTTTTTACATTGAGTATATATTTTCTTACTCTCTCTTTTTATGTATGAAATAAGACAAAATTTACAAACGTAAAAATAAGATGCATTGATGTCAAAATTATATATATATAAGAAAATATATAATCGCCGTAAAAAATATTTTATGTTATGTAAAATTACAAACGTAAAAATATAGTCTAAAATATGCATAAACTGCAAATTTTCTTGTCTTATGACCTATATTTTTATTTTCTTATGTCAAATTTTACGTAGTAAATCAATAGGAATATAACTATTTGAATTCGGAACGTAATTTAATTATGAAATGATCGTAAGATTATCTCGGGTGAAGAATAACTTATTCTGCATCCTGGGTGATGAATAGTAATACTATAGGGTCGCGCTATTCGTCATCCTGGGTGAGGAATAGTTATTCTTCACCCCCTCTATTTTACCATCAATGCACCATAATTTTACGTTCCGTAAGTTTTGTCTTATTTCCGACGCAAAAAAGGACCGTAAGAAAATATATAATTGCTGTAAAAAATATTTTATATTATGTAAAATTACAAACGTAAAAACATAATCTAAAATACACATAAACTGCAAATTTTCTTGTCTTATGACCTATATTTTTATTTTCTTATGTCAAATTTTACGTAGTGAATCAATAGGAATATAACTATTTGAATTCGAAACGTAATTTAATTATGAAATGATCGTAAGATTATCTCGGATGAAGAATAACTTATTCTGCATCCTGGGTAATGAATAGTAATACTTATTTTGACAAAAGCACTATTCGTCACCCAGAGTGAAGAATTCTTATTCTTCACCCCAGTCCATCTCCCACGTACACATCTTCAAAATGTAAGAAAACAAAAGCACTTGAGATAAGATTACAGCCATCTCCCACGTACATACCTTCAAAACGTAAGAAAACAAAGGCACTTGAGGTAAGATTACAGCCTGAAGTAGGAAACTGTCTCCGTTCTACAAAACAAAAGGGACAGACGTAATATTACATTTTGCATGCTAATAAGTTACATCAGGCATTTGAGAAATCCATACGGCACAACAAAGTAATAACACTATAAAAAACAAAATGATGTTGCTGTAATTTTAGGATGAGTAGGAGGCGTGCCTGACTTCTTTTGTAGGATGTGACTGTGTTCCTATAAATTGTTCTTCAGTGTAGTTCTTGTTTGCAATTTTTTTCTCCAATGTTTTGCATGACAGTTGTCAAATGGATCGTCTTTTTTTTAGGGCGAGGTACTATATTATCTTGTTGACTTAGACCAGAAACACAAAAAGATTGCGGAGCGTTGTTAACTTTACTTTGAGATGTGCAGATCAAACGAAATTTTTCTTATAGTACGAAATAACCTTGAAAATGCAATATCCAGAATCCTAGAACTGCATTCCAAAAGTTTGATTTGTCTCAGGTATTTCCACAGTAATCAGCTAGAAACTTTTTTTTGTAATACAGGGACAAGTCCATAAAAAATTTTGGAGGCGAAAGCTTTGCTTTGCCTCAATCTAAACCATCCCATAAGAGGTATCTCTGCCTACCACATTATATTTCTTCTTGGGAGGTACATCAACACTATAGTGATGATAACAATCCAAAAGCCCATAAACGATGCTCAACACTGATTGAGATGACAACATTAATATCTAAAGAACCAAACATAAAAGGGACAGATGTATCATCACGAACACAGTAAAATCACGAGCCCATGGAATGGATGGTAGCCCGATGGCCCTAAAATAATGCTATATAACAAATGGAAGAACGATCAACATGGACCTAGGAATAACAAAACCGTCTAATAAATAGATTCAGTGTACAAAACTAACTAATGGTTCTAGGAAATGTCTCATGTAATTAAAACTATCCCTATGAGTATAGAAAAAAATCATTTGGAGATAATTGAATGCCATTTGGCGACCAGCAGCAGGAAAATTTCTAAAAGCACTATTTCAAAACAGATCTACTACACTGGCATGCCCAACTGCACTGCCCTCACACATATTTGAACTTGGTCTTCAAGCAACTTAACTTGAGGGTGCCCAAAGACTTCCATCAATTTCATATGTTCAACAATCTCTCAAGTAACTGAACAATTCTTATACATGGCCTGGAAGCAACATATAGTATCCTAAGAATAGTACCGAAGTCTTTAGCTTCACCTCTCTTCTCAACAATCATAAATTTTGCTACTAATTATTGGTAAAAAGGTCTAAATTTTGAACCAAACAATACCTGTACCCACCATACACTAAAATACGAAGCCGTGTTCCAGAAAACTCATTCCTCTCTACCCTCATACAGTTGTCGTCATCCACTTGAATAGACCTGAAAAAATAGAATATTTTTAGTTCTGAGGAGCATACCAACAAATAGGTAGAGACCACCGACAAACAAGAACACATCATACTTGAAGATAGACTGAGGCTTTACTATCTTAAACTGAAAAAAACACAAGGGAAGTTTGGATGTACCAGATTTATGAGAATCACATGAACACACTAGCTACAGGTATGAATCGAAAGTAAACAGAGAAACAAGACAGAGAGGCCAAGTTCTGTAACTACAATTGCAATGCAACCTAAATCATGTCTTGTACCAAACTGTGTGAGATAAAATTGGATAATATGAAACAAAAGAGATAAAGATTACAAGTTATCCATGCACAATCTCATGAATGAATTACGTAGCATCAAAACTTAAATACCTTTAAAAGCAGGCTAGCACATGATGTGAACATGCTGACGGAGTACCTAACATTAATTCATGGAAATAGTGAATTGGAGCACAACCAGGATGACAACAAAAAGTATTGCTACAGCAGAAAAATTGATCGACTAAAATAAATGCACGTCTCTATTCAAGTGGTACAGTAAATACAGGGTAGAAGATATTAACCATATTTGAATGGATGGCTCTGCAAGATAGGAAAATAGGTCACGAAATCAAAGTCTTATAGTATATAGGAATTTCAAACAAAAATAATGGTGCTGATCTTCTTTACGTATCCATGGCTACGGAAAAAATTGAATTGATGGAGCATAGCTAGAATCGCATTTACTCATCAAAAATAGCACATTCCCATCTGGTGTCTGCTACAAAAAACAAACAAGCAATAACCTAAAGGAAAAATCGCATTTCCCTGTTATACATGATTACTCTTGCATTGAGAGCAGGTTAAACCAAAATATTAGTGAAGATTGACGGGCTGGATGAGAATCAGTGTCCACCTCTTGGCAATAGAAATAAATCAAACTTAGCTTCCGTGAATATTGACAGGCTGGGAGAAGGTCAGTGTCCGCCAATATAAGGTGTCCAACCAACCACATATAAAAATCTAGCAGTTCAGAGTTAGCCCACATTCGCCAGCCGATGTAAGAAATTTGAGAGTTACGAGATGTGGGGCCAACATAAAATAGGAGCATGTACAAATAATACATTTCCAAACTTGCATCCGATATAGACTGCATTGCTTCTTTACATAGACATAAAATAGGAGCACGCCCAACTATATCGTTCTGTTCATTTCACCATGTATCAACATATCAAAACTAGAAATAAATAGGTGCTTAGCCATCCAGCGTTAGCCTAAGCTCAGTGTGAAAATATGAGAACCAACCCTGAGAAAGTTTACTGTACTGCAGGTGTATGCAGTGCTTTCAAAGAGGTGACAAAGAGCAACAAATGTACCATGAACTGGAAAAATAAAAGCTGATCCTGCATCTTGCACTTTTCGCTAGTTGATACCATGTCTCACTATTATTCAGGTCTGCGCCTACAATGTCTCACTATTGTTCAATTCTACGCCTAGAGAAATTCAGAAGCCTTCGACATATAGACAGCCACAGGTCAAGTGAAAATCCGTACTTTTACCAGGACGATTCAAGTTTAGGAAAAGGCACATTTGTTTTCTTTAGTAAGATTAGCTAATCGATAGGTGTAAATATCGATATGTTCAGAATATGATTGCCCCAGATGGCAGTGGCTCAATTAACTCAAAAACTAACTAGACATTACACTCCTATCAACAAGCCGGCGACATTGTGCATTAAGATTACAGTTACTTGGGCACGAATGTTTTGTGCTTCTTTTGGGGGCCTGATTTTTCGCTGCGAGGCTTGCTTTTCACATTTACTTGTACTTTACCCTTTCCGAGTTCTTTATGTGGCTTCTGCAATAGAGCATATTTACAATGATGGGATGACCATTGTCATACAGTAGCAGCATCCCAACTCCATTCTAAGTAAATGGCTGAACATGGTATTTCTCAATACTATATGACAGTCTAGTTATTTCAAAACGGTGGAGCTCCAATGAAGAAAAAAAGAACAGTTTATCTATAACAGAGTAGAAACAGGGCCGTCGCCTTTGGCTGGATCTAAGAAGATACTGTACTATTGTTCCTTCTCCGCAGCCTTCTTCTCCTCCTACAGCATGACATCCACCTCCTCCTTGAATTGATCCCACCTCCGAGCGCCAGTCTCCACCATCAACCTACAACAGTACATCAGCTCTTCATTATGCAAGATCCTCTCTTCTGTTTCTTTTTCTTTCTTTCTCTTCTTCTGCCTCGCTCCCAAAAACCAAGAACCCTAACCCTAGAAATTAAGAAATTTGTGGAGGAGGAGGAAGAGGAGGGAGATCTTACCGGCGAGAAGAAAGCCAACGATGGAGGGCGACGCCAGAGAAGGCCCATTATCGCCGCCCAGCTCGCGTCGGATCATTGCACTGCCTATGTCGCCTCGGTTCGCTACCGATCAGAGGCGCAAAGTGGACTACTTCACGCGCGAGAGATGGGAGTAGGCCTCGCCTCCGGTTGGTCCCTTCGGTGCCGCCGCTGTCGTCGCCTCCGCCATTGCCAGAGAGGAGAGGGTCGGGATAGAGGAACACCTGCCCGAGCCCGTGAAAACTGCTCGCACCTGTTCATGTACGGGGTGAGTGGGCTAGCTCCTAGCGACCAGCCAAAGCCCAACCGTTTCCATCGACATAATTTTAAAGTGGGCAAACATAATTTTACAGCCGGACCATCTCTCGGTCGATCGACTCGGGTGAGGAATTACTTATTCCTCACCCAGGGTTATTAATAGACTTTATATATAGCTATTCGTCACCTTGGGCGAGGAATAGTTATTCTTCACCCCCTCTCTATTTTGACATCAATGCACTGATTTTTTAGTTTCGTAAATTTTGTCTTATTTCATACATAAAAAGAGAACGTAAGAAAATGTGTACTTGCCGTAAAAAATATTTTATGTTACATAAAATTACGAATGTAAAAATATAGTGTAAAACATACATAAAATGTAATTTTTCTAGTCTTATAACCTATTTTTTTGCTTTTTTATACCAAATTTTACATATTGAATCAATATGCATGTAATTATTTATATTCTAAACGTAATTTATTTAGGAAGTGATAGTAAGATTACCTCTGATAAAGAATAATTTATTGTGCACCTTGAATGATGAATAATAACATTATATATAGGCTCGGTCTATTATGATAACACCCCCTTAAGAGTCAAGTCTTATTCTGCTAACACCTACCTACTATCCTCCGAACCGTACTGCAGCAAAAATCCCCACCCCATCTCCCTTACGACAACACCTCCTATCCCCTGGGCCAAACCCCCACCTCCCTCTACCTTCTACTGCAAGCCGTCGTCGCCCCGCCCTGCCCCTATCCACCCAAGGCCGCCGCCTCGCCGCCCGGCCCAAGTCCACCTACCAGCGCCGCCTTGGAGTACAACCCCAGGCCGTCGCCGCCACGCCCTCGTTCACCTCCTCTTCCTCTGGTCGGGGACGCCACGCCTCATCTTCCTACCACTCGACGCCGCCATGCCTCCTCCTACTCTCTACCAGCGCCGCTACGCCTCCTCTTTTGTCCGGCCAGCGCCGCGGCACCTCCTCCCCCACCCGACCACTTGCTTCCCCTCCACCACCTACCGTCGCCGAGCCGCGGCCAGCCCTCCTCAAAACCGCCGGGACCAGTGCGACGCGCCATCGCCGATCCAGCCAGGGATTCTTCCCTCCCCCCGCGTCAGGTCCGGCCACCGGCCACCTCTCACGCAACCGGCCACCGCCTCCCTTGCGCCCAACTCCTCTTCTTCCCTTGTGCCCACTTCCTCCCCCTCTGCCTCCCTTCCCAACCTGGATCTGCCTCTCCCATGGCTCGGGCGCTTGCTACTTTGCCGGTGAGGGCTGCTACTCTCTGCGGGCGGTGACAACGCAGCTGCACCAGGAGGCCACCTGCCTTCCTCTCTCGACCTTCTCTGCCGCTGAGCACAGGGAGCGCCTCACGATGAGCATCAGCTCCGGCCGTGGGTTCTCAACTCCTCCCCCGTGACCTCCTCTTTTGGACGGATGCATTCCAACAAGGCCGCATCCCCCCCACTGCAGTTCGGCGACTGTCGACATGCAGCTCGGCGGCATGAGTGATGAGGTTCAGTACTGGTGCACTTGCAGTATTGGTAGTTTTTACTTGCAGGTGCATTTTCTCGTCGCGGCGTGCAGCTGCAGCTCGCCACAACGGTGAGCAGAGGGGATCTGCACCACACGATGTGCCTTTGTGCAGTCCGGCGTAAAAAACAGAAGCCTCTGCAGTTTGGATCTTTTTATCGTCTGTAGTTTTGCTATTCTCGCTTAAAACTGAGAAAAAAGATGCAGTGCATTATGAGAACTTTGGTGGTTCACTATGTAAGAAACTGACATGCGCTTCGTTGTTTGTTATTCTCGCGGTTTAGTTTACTGTTTTGGTCAGAAGACGAACAACCAAAAAGGAAAAAACAGTGCACTGCACACCTTGTTGAGCCTAAAAAACAACTACTACGAAAAAAACAGTACCATTGGTCTTGTAGCAGTCCATTCTTTTCGCCCCCACGGGTCACTCAAGTCACCCCAAGAAAACCACCCATAGGGCGTTTTACTTCGCCGAGCCGTCCAAAAGGACGTGATACATGCAGTCCGCGATGCGTGGCTAGATGTGATGCTCACATACTCCGTCAGATGTGCAACTCACTGTACATAATTTTGCAGCTCGGGAACGAATGAGATGTGGCTAGATGTGCAGCTCACTGTGTCTAAAGTTGCAGCCCGTGAACGAACGAGAAGTGCAGGTGCATGACTTTACATAATTGTCTAGCTCGCCGGACCCTCTTCGAAGTTCTAAAACAAGTGCAACCCCTTAGTGGTTCACCTTGTAGAAAAAGAGAAAAAAATCCCCACGGGAGGTTCACTTCATTCTCGGATGCAATTTGTTTTGTTTGTGGGGCAATTAGAAAAAGTAGTTTGCTCCAATTTCCGTAGCAGCTCATTACCTCTATGTATGAAGTGCAATTTGTTTCGTGTGTCTCAAAAATTAGTTGATTGCGTCAACACATGCAGTGCGTTTGGTCCTCGGATGTGGTTCACTTTTGAGAGTGATGCTGTTCACTTGCGCCCAACCTGAAAGTGCGATTTTTTTAAACGAAACAACAAGATAGCAATGAGGTTCACTTTGACATACGTCGCGGTTCATTTGCCTCGTCTCTGCGGTCCACTCTCGTTCATAAAAATTGTTGAGAAAAAGACAACAAAAACTCACAAATAAACTCGGGTGAGAAAGTTTACGTCCGACAAAAGAATTCATGAAGTTCACTTGACTGTCTGATGTAGTGCGGTTTTCTGTCTGATGCAGTATTCACGACGATCTGGATGTCACGGAAAACAGTGTCCGCGTTTCGATAAATTCAAACTTTCTCTTAACCGTAAGGAAATAGAGAGAGTGTTCTATATGAAAAAGTTGCGCCTCGTCGATATCTTTCCAACGACGTATCATTTGTATCATTCCGACAAGCGGTTTGCCAAAATTCACGAAAAAACGGCCGCTGCCACTGGTTCATCAGCCGCACCATTTTCAAAATTAATTCAAAACCGTAAGGAATCTCATAAAAATTTGTACATATGAAAGTTGCGCCTCGTCCGTAGCTTTCCAACGGCGTATCACACGCCTCGTTGGACAAACGGTTAAAAAACTAGAGAAAAAGCAGTACCGAAAATTTGCAAAAATTTGGAAAACAGAATTCCGCGATTTAGTAATTCTGAAACTGCTCTTAAACCATAAAGAATTAGAGAAAGTAATACATATGAAAAGTTGAGTCTCGACGATATCTTTCAAACGGCGTATCATTTGCTTCATTCCAACAAGCGGTTTAGAAAAAAACGCGGAAATACGCTCGCTGCCACAAGTAGGGTGCCGCACAATTTTCAAAACTGCTCTGAAACCGTGAGTAATCTCGAAAAGTGTTCAACATGGCGAAGTTGCGTTTAATCCATAGCTTCTCAACGGTATATTACACGCGTCGTTCCGATAAATGGTTAAAAAACTGGAGTAAAAACAGTACCAAAAAACAGAGCGTGCAATTTTTTGTAACGGTCTATTCTGCTAATATTAGTAGAATAACTATTCTGATAACACTTCCGCACTGCACGCTCAACGAAAGTGCACGTCATTGTTTGAACCAAGTGTGCTGCAGTACTCAGGCGAGTGAACTTCGTGTCGAAAAAAACTGCACACTATGTTTTTTGGTACTTTTTCGCTCTAGTTTCTTAACCGTTTATCGGAACGAGGCGTGTAATACACCGTTGAGAAGCTATTGATTAGGCGCAAATTCTCCATGTTGAACACTTTTTGATATTCCACGCGGTTTAAGAGCAGTTTTGAAAACAGTGCGGCACACACGAAGTGGCAGCGAGCGTTTTTCACTTTTTTTTCTAAACCGCTCATCGGAATGAAGCAAATGATACACCGTTGAAAAGATATTGTTGAGGCGCATCTTTTTCATATATATTATTTTTCTAATTCGCTACGGTTTAGGAGCAGTTTTAAATTTAACAAATCACGGAATTGCATTTTTTCAATTTTTTTGCAATTTTCGATACTGTTTTAGCTCCAGTTTTCAAATCATTTGTCAAAGCGAGGTGTATGATACGTCATTGGAAAGCTACGGACAAGGCACAACTTTCGTATGTTGGAATGTTTTTGAGATTTCTTACGGTTTTTAGTTGATTTAGAAAATCATGCGGCTGGCGACGGGTGGCAGCGACCGTTTTTCACGAATTTTTTGCAAACCGCTTGTCAAAATGATTCGAATTATACGCCATTGGAAAGATATCGACTAGGTGCAACTTTTTCATGTAGAGCACTCTCTCTGATTCCTTACGGTTTAAGAGCAATTTTGATTTTAACGAAATGCGTACACTCTGTTTTTTCGTGAGGCAAAATCGTCGTATGTACTGCATCAGACAGAAAACCGCACTACTTTCAGACCAAAAACCGCACTTCATCAGACCGACAAGTGCACTGCATGATTTCTTTTTCGTGGGACGTAAATTTTTCCAAACGAGGTAGCAAACCGCACTTCTTTAGACTAAAACCCGCACTTCATCAGACGGACAAGTGCACTGCATGATTTCTTTTTTGTGGGACATAAATTTTCCCAAACGAGGTAACAAACCGCACTTCTTTAGACTAAAAAACGCACTACATCAGATGGTCAAGTGAACTTCATGATTTCTTTTGTCGAACGTAAATTTTTCTCAGACGAGTTTTTGTTGTCTTTTCTTTCATTTTTTGTGTGAACGAGAGTGGACCGCAGAGAGGAGGCAAGTGAACCGCGACATACATTGAAGTGAACCTCATTACTATCTTTGTTGTTGCGCTAAATTTTTAGCACTTTCATTTTTGTGTGCAAGTGAACAACATCACTCTCAAAAGTGAACCACATCCGAGGACCAAACACACTGCATGTGTTGATTTTAGTCGAGTGAGTTTTGAAACACACGAAATAAATTGCACTTCATACAAAGGGGTAATAAGCTGCTACACACAATTTTAGTGAACTACTTTTTTTGTCTTCTTCAAACAATTTTATTAAAGACATTCGTACTGTAATGAGATGAAGTGTAATGAAAAGTAAACGAAGTTTTGATGGTTTTGTTTTTTCTCTCTGTTTTACATTGTAAACCACATAAAAAAATGAATAAGTGGACCAAAACGGGTGCACTGCACGCACATATGGTCTCAACTACAAGCACATGTCCTCCTCTGCACGCACACGCTCTCTCAACTGCAACCACTCATGAGATGAAGTGCACTGCATGCGGCAGAGTAGTGTCGACCCCAGCTTTTCTTCTCCTGTTTGACCTATGGAAGAACAACTAGTGCCACACTACATGGGGGTTTGACACAGTGGCGGGGAGGTGGTGCTCGTCGTCTGGTGCTCCACGACCATTATTGAGCACTACACACATCCACACGCCACACTGCACACACCCACTCGCCGCACTGCATGCACATGCTGCAAACCGCCAGACCCGAGCTGCAAGAACCGCGAACTACTCCCCAATGAACTGCATTTGATTTAATGATTTGTGGTCTGAAACAGAAAACCGAGCGGACACCGGAAGCGCACTTCAGTGGGCAACCGCACAAGATGAAGTGCGCATCCAAAATCTGCAAAAACAAAAAGCAAAAAGGCCTTTTGTGAGCTGCACCGGCGGCAACTCATGTTCCGGGGATGCTGTCGACGTTGTTGACCTTCTTCGCGCACTCTGGGCGGCCATGGCGGATGCAGGTGAGGTGGCGCTCCTACGGCCTCAGACCACGGCTATTGCAGGCGGCTGCCAACCTTCGGGGCGCGAGGTTGGACGACAGGAGATGCGCGGAGAGGCGCATATGCGGGGCAGCCTGCTCGATCCCGGCAACCCAAGGGTCGTGAGGCGCCGTGGATGAAGGGGTCAACGGCAGCAGCTGCTCGATCCCGTCTGCTTATGGCGCGGCAGGGCCAGCTCCGCTTGGATCCATCATTGGGACAAGGAGGCGCGGGGAGGGAAGTGGTTTCCAGGGGGCGGAGTGGGGTTAGGTGGCGGAGTGGGGCACCACGGCATCGCCGGTTGCGGCCCGACCTAGGAAGGGAGGAAGGTGGTCGGAGGAGGCGCGCCGGAGTTGGTGGGCATCGGGGCGACAGAGGGAGGTCGGAGGAGGCGCGCTGAAGTTGGTGGGCATCGGGGTGATAGAGGGAGGTCGGAGGAGGCGCCCCGGAGTTGGTGCATTGGTGGGGCGCCGCGGGGGTGGGTTGGTTGGGCGCCGCGGGGCTGGGAGGTGGTGGCGCGCCGGAGGGGTAGGGTGGTGGCATGCCGCGGGAGTGGGGAGCGGTGGGGCGCCGGAGTGGTGGGGTTGGTGGGGTGCCGGGAGGTGGTCGTAGTGGGGAAGGTGGGCAACAAGGGGTGGGTTGCTGCAGGGTAGAAAGTGGGGTGTGAGGGTTGGCCTAATGTAGTTTTCTCGTGTTACCGTGCGGTCCGGGTAGGTGGACTGAGTAGCATGTAAGTGTTAGCAGAATAAGAGATTTGTGTGTAGAATATGGTCTTAAGGGGTGTTATCATAATTGGAGAATATGGTCCATCCTACCACCTAGGGGTAGTTACCCCACATATCTCATATATTACCATGTGGTAGTATATATATATTATATTTTATCGTTTAAAGTATGTTCATATACTATATATAAGATACTCCAAAGTGAGTTACATGAAAAAATTACAAGTTAACCCATGATTTGTATTATATTTGTGAAATACGTACATATTTGTACGTAAAAATGAGCATACTCAAAATACGATATATACTACCAAAAAAGTAGTATATATATACTACCTAAACATTGTTATATACTACATACTACGCGTACATACTCTCCAATTTGATAGGTACAACATATAACATACAAAACACAAGTGGTGGTAAAGTGGTACTAAATATATATAAATATATATAAATATAAATATAAATATAAATATAAGGTAACGCTATTATAAACGTGAGTGTAGAATAGTTTATTCTACATCCCTTAGTAATTCTATGTACAAAATCTAGTAAAACGGTGTACAAAATGTAGTAATTCGGAAAATATTTTTTATCATCTATGTTTCTAATTTACTACATTTTTACGAAATTACTATATTTTACATAGTGTGTTACTATATTTTGTATGTACCGTTATTGGGGTGTAAAAAAAGCTATTATACACTCACGCTTAGTTTAGCGTTACTATATATATATCCAAATTTTGTTTGCATGCACTACAAGCATCAATGGTCAACAATTGCTTTCCGAAAAAGATAATACACTACCGGTTTCCTAGTATGATTCATTTTCCAAACAAAAATAGTATGTATATACAATTCTATTTCTTAAGGTATCATATATGATAAATAATACGAAAGGTCCCAAAGGTTTGTATGTATATTAAGGATGTTTTTATGTATTTTTCTAAAGTTTTACTTTTCAAGGTATGTAGTATTTAAAAAAAATTTAAGACGAGGTTGGACTTTTTAACCGCTAATATTTCTATACAAATTAAGGTGACCAAATAATTAAAATGCGATCCTAATTAAATTTTTTACTTGTAGTAATATATGATGCATGCCGATACCCACTCATGATTATTGTTAGTTTAAGGAATGTTTGTTACATATACCCACACATGATCCTATGTATTTATTGTATGTATGTATATACTCATAAATTTAATGTCAAGGTATGTAAATACGATGAGTATGCACATACAAGAAAAATATATTGAGTACTCTAGGGTATATACATACACAAAAATCTAATCAATACGTACTAAGTAAGTTAATTCTAAGTATATACATACACAAAAATCTAATCAAAATGTATTATATATTCTGGGTATATATATACACAAAAAACTAATGCGTTACATACTAAATATTCTGGGTATATACGTACTAAAAAATATCTAAAGAGTTTGTAATAAATAAATGAATCCGTACATACCTAATCTAATTGATACGCACTGAATATTCTGGGTATATACATAGACAAAAATATAATGTGTATGTACAAAATATTCTGGATATATACGTATAAAAATTTAACGGGTACATACTAAACAGATGAATTCATATATACCTAATTCGTAATATATCTAATGTATAGTATTTATCCTTCTAAAGATATGCTACCATGCATGGCGTGCTTAATGACATCCATTTATGATATACATTATAATTGTTTTCATACTTAACTGTTTCAGAATTGGCAATTAGTAATGGGTTGACCAGTTACCTTATATACCTATCACAATAACACGCATCTAAATGCAATCAAACGGTGAAAAGGCAAGGAGCCTAGGCACCTAGGTGTCCCATACCGTCTCTTATAAAAAAACCAACTTGGTGATGATGGTGTGCCTGCCATCCTGCAATGTAGGCCGTCTGATCTATATCTAAGGGATAAAAAGCAAACTATAACAATTTTGTAAAAAGATACCCGCATCCCTCTTCACATTTACAAATAAGACCTTCCATCGTTCATCTTTGTCTCCCACGAGATAAACAACTCATATAAATGCATCTTGATGTTCCGTGCAACGCATGGGCCTCTTGCTAGTACACACACACACACACACACACATATATATATATGACAAATTTTATCTACCACCAGTGGTATTTACCATCACTTGAGATTTTTATGTTGTATGTAGTATCTACCAAATCATAGAGTATGTACGCGTAGTATGTAGTATATAAGAACGTTTAGACAGTGTGTGTGTGTGTATAGTACTTTTTAGGTAGTATTGATGTGGAGCATCTTACGGTCATCCCCATGGACCTACCATCGTCTCGCGAAGTGCCAAGAGGACCTATGACACGAGCTAGAGCTAGAGCTCTCGAGACCGAGGTGACTTCCTTCCTTAGTGATATCACATATGATCCACTCGAGACATGGCTACTACTCAAGTCTGGAATGTTGTGCATGATCAGGTACCAAGAGGACCCTCCCAAAGATGCATGTGAAGACGGATAAGTCCCCAAGTTCAGGGATGAAGGGAACCAACGGAAGGACTCAAGAACAACTCCCAGGCCCCGGACATCCGGCCATGACCCCGGACATCCGGCCCCTGGAGCAACAGCCGCACAGCTGCCAAGTACCTACAGGCCCCGGACATCCGGCCCAGCCCGGATATCTGGCCCGAAGCCCGTAAATTCGGCACCTTCCATCCAGAGAGCGTTAAGGCCAGCCCCGACAGCCCGGACATCCGGCCCGACGCCCGGACATCCGGCCTCCCCTGTCTGTGTACAATGTAAGGGCCGTGGCCCGTGTATCCCTTTGCCCACCTAGACTATATATACTCCTCCTCCTCCATCTTTCTAGGGTTAGCATTGGTTTAGCTCATACTTGAGATAGAGCTTTGCTCATCCATACAGATCTACTCCTTGAGAGAGACCGCGACCCCTCTTCGAAGAAGGATTCAAGACCTCCTTAACGGAGAAGACCCCCATCAAGACCTCCTCACGGAGAAGAACCGGTTACCCTATGTATCGTCCCGTGTTGACTTTGGATCGTGTGATCTCTTTGTGTACTTGGATCTAGCATATGTGTGATCGTTCTTGTTGGTTTCAGTGATTCTCTCGTGTTTCCCCTCGTGTTCTTCGTGTTCCGCGTTGGGATCCGCTCCTTTCGTGAAAGATCGGCCATCTAGGGTTCCACCCTACATCATCTTGGTATCTAGAGCCAGGTTGATCATGATTTCGGAGCCTCCCCGTTGTGTTTTCTAGCCTAGTTTTGTTGATTTTGTCCCTAATTTGAAAATTCCCCACAAAAATAGCCCCCCCATTTTTTTGTGATTTGTTGGTGTGATGATATTTTGTTGGATTTGATCCGCGGATTTCATGTGTTGCAGGTAGATCTAGCTTTCCCCCATCTTTTCCCCAATTTCCATCCACAAAATCCCCTGAATTTTGCCCCGATTTGCCTCTTCCACGCGGAGTTCATCAAGTTCGTCCACAGATACAGAGCCCGGACATCCGGCCGAACCCCCGGACATCCGACCACCTGGGGCATCCGGCCATCAAGCCCGGACATCCGGCCACCTGGGACATCCGGCCATCAAGCCCGGACATCCGGCCCCTGGCAGCATCACTTCCATTGACCGCCCCGTTTTTCGTTCAAATTTCGCCAAAATTTTGTTCCGGTGCCCACATCCACTTCCACATAACACCACCACTTCCGCATAGCACCACCATTTCCCACATATACCACCATCGCTTACCACTACCAACTCCGACAATTTTGTCACGTTTTGCTTTGAGAATTTGAGTTGCGGTTCCGTGTCCTATTGTGTTTCGGCTATTTAGGTACGGTTCAACATCAACATCACTGCCGCTCATCTTTGCCACGGATTCGTCAATGACAACAACCACTTCACCATTTTGACACCATACTGTAAGCAAGAACGGTAACCTCATCTTGGTATCGTGATATATCATTCTTGCCATTACATTGATAACCACATAGCCCAATTTTGCGTATCTTACCCATCGAGACTAGCCTTTGAGTATTGCCGACAACGTCACTTGTGCACATTAGTGATCATACTTCCCATTGCATACATATCATATCATTGGTCCATATCTTGGTTTCATCTTTTGTGTCACAAAGTTGTCATTGCATACACAATTGCTATCTTGGTTCGGGAAACACTGCATGAGAAAAGAGCTCAAAAGAGAAAGAGCCAAACAAGCTTTTAAGCAAAAGGGAAAGATATGCAAAGAGCTTTTAAGAAAGAACCATAGCATCATACAACATTAAGATTGTCATACTAGATCATCTTGTATCATATCATCGGAATACCATACATAGAGCATACTTGGGATAGAAGCCGTTGCATTTTTGCTTAGTAGGTTGTGCACAAGTCTTCTTGTCCACCTATTGTGCAATCGTGCTAGAGTCACTCTAGTGTTGTGCAACAAGAGCATTTTCGTGGATTCCACATTTTGGCTCATCCTTGGTTGCGTGACCCCATTTATTTCTTTGCGTGTGTGTTTTTGTGTACCATATTTTGCTATTGGTCTACTTGTTGCACTGCAAACTTGTAAATCTTTTCCAACATTATTGACGCTCACTAACAATTGCATAAAATTTTGTTCCACCATCCTAACCAAGCTCCACCATAAGATTTTACTTGTGTAGGTGTGAGAACCGACAGGAATTGGTACCAATTGTGCTATTTTCTTGTTCCACATTGGAGTGATCATTGATCCATCTTCAACATCGGTCAAGGTACATTTGGTATAAGTTCTTCTCTTTCTCCCACTCACATATTTTTGCTTGGAATGATGGATAGGCCAAGTACTTCTACCAACCCACTCTTCATCGAGCAAGACGACGACATGTCCTCCTACGTCACAAAGAGCCACCTTTTTGGTGCACAACGTGCTTTGCAGCAACAAGCAATGAGTGAACACATCGACAACCTCGCCGCCGACTTGTGACTCTCCGAGCAACGTACAAGAGACTATTTCGACAACAAGCTCGACGACCACAAGCAAGAGAATGACGCAAGAATGGATGAGATTCGTGCTTTGTTGCTCAACCACTCTTCTTCCACTCCGTCCTCAAGACGGAGCCGCTCAAGTCGACATTCCGACTACACCATCTCCGGCTCAAGTACACCGACATCGAATAATCTTCGACCTACCGCGCGCCAAGATCGTCAAGCAAACCGCAACCCTCTACACGACAACAACTCTCAAGAACAACGACATCATCAAAACCAAGCTACTTTTGCGCAAGCACGAGAACGGCAACACCAACGCCAACAAGAAGAGGAAGAGAGAGCATGACTACATCAAGATGCACAAGATGCCGATGCACAACGTCAAGAACGACAATTGCAAGAAGCCCAAGCACTTGAGGTGCAACAAGCCCTCCGAGACTCAAGTCGGGCCGTAGCCACGCGCAACCGACAAGCTCATGAGCAACAAGAAGCGCTTGGCGAAGAAGTTCAAGAGAGGAACTATCAAGCTCGAGTGCATTGTCAAGTTCCACAACCTCCTCACCAAGAACCTCAAGTTCAACAAGAGCAAGAAGACAATGGAAATCATCCACGACAAGAGCAAGTTGAGGGAGACAATCCTCCTCGTCAAGGACGTCATCACCCTCGACCCGACACAATGAAGAGCAACGCTACGACAAGCTAAAGTTCACCATGCCCAAGTTTTCCGGAAGCAATGATCCCAAAGAGTACCTTTCATGGGCATTGAAGGTTGACAAAATCTTCCACTTACACAACTATGAGGAAGAGTGATGTAGGGTAGGAACCCTAATCGGCCGATCTTTCACGAAAGGAGCGGATCCCGTGATGAACATGAAGAACACGAGGAGGGAAATGAGGGGAAAATCAAGAGAACACTCAAACCAACAAGTATGATCACACATGCACTAGATCCACGAACACAAAGGGAGATACAAGATCCAAAGTCAACAATGGACGATACAAGAGGTAACCGGTCTTCTCTATGAGGAGGTCTTGAATCCACGAGGGGATCTTCTCTGCAAGGAGGTCTTGAATCCAAAGGGATCTTCTCCGAAGAGGGGCCGCGGTCTCTCTCGTGGAGTAGATCCGATGTGGATGAGTAATGCTGTATCTCTAAATATGAGCTAAACCAATGCTAACCCTAGCTAGGATGAATAGGAGGTCTATTTATAGTCTTAGTGCAAATGAGGGCGAAAGGAGGGGGTACATGGGCTTCGGGCCCGAAACTGGACACAGCCAGGTACCGGGCATCCGCCGGGGACCGGTCGTCCGGTGTCTCATGGCCGACCGGACATCCGGTGGCTGCCGGTCGTCCGCTCATTCTAGCTCGGATGCTGGCATAGCGAATTTCCGGAGGAGGCTAGTCGTCCGGTCGCCGGACGTCCGGTGGCGCCGGTCGTCCGCTCGTTTGGCTCGGGTGCCGGGGCACCGGTCTTCCGGTCCGGGCTGGATGTCCGCTCGCTGGGGTTCGGCTGGAGCTTCAGGCTTCGGACGTTCGGTCCCGACCGGTCGTCCGGTGGCTGGGACTTCTTCTCCAGCTCTCCTTCTTATTCGTCTTCACGTCCATCTTTCTCTTCTTCTTCTCCTTGCTCCTTAGCTTCTTCATGGCCAACTCCTAGATACCTGAGTATGCACAATGTCTCCGTTTGAGGTAGTAGCCATGTCTCATGTGTATCGAAGTGGAAGTGTGAGAGGAGAGATGTCACCTCGGTTTCGAGAGCTCTTGCACGTGCTCGTGTCATGGGTCCGCTAGGCACTTGGTGAGGCGATGGTAGGCCCATGGGGATGACCTTGGGATGCTCCGCATCATCTCCCCTCCCTCAGGGAACATCCATCCTCGGATCAAATTCTTCATCACCATGATAGGGAGAGAGATCTTTGAAGTTGAAGATGTCGCTCACGTTGTACTTGTCGCGCGGGAGGTCGATCTTGTAAGCGTTGTTGTTGTAGCGTGCAAGCACCTTGAAGGGTCCATTCACTCGTGGTCGAATTTTGGACTTGCGTTCTTGGGCAAAGCGGCCCTTGCGAAGGTGTAGCCATACGAGATCACCAATGTTGAAGACCATGGGGTGCTTGTTGATGTTGAGCTTGGTCGCAAGTCGTTGTACTTGGCGCTCGATAGTATGTCTTGTATCTTCATGCACCTTCTTGAGATGAGTCACACATGCACTTGCGTCCAAATTGATGCGCTCTTGGAGTAGTAGAGGGAGAATGTCCAATGGGGACAAAGGGTTGAATCCGTAGACGACCTCGAAGGGGGACTTGCCGGTTGTGGAGTGTCTTGCTCGGTTGTAGGTGAACTCGGCGATAGGTAGGCACTCCTCCCACTCCTTGATGTTCTTCTTGATGAGTACTCGAAGTAGAGCGGAGAGTGTGCGGTTGGTTACCTCCGTTTCGCCGTCGGTTTGTGGATAAAACGCCGTGGAGAAGAGTAGCTTGATTCCAAGCTTGGCGCATAGGGTCTTCCAAAAGTAGCTAAAGAATTTGATGTCACGGTCCGAGACGATAGTCTTTGGCACTCCATGTAGATGCAATATTTCCCTACAAAAGATATTAGCATCATGTGAAGCATCATCTATCTTGTTGCAAGGAATAAAATGTGCCATCTTAGAGAAACGGTCCACAACGACAAATACCAAATCCTTTCCATTTCTAGTCCTAGGCAATCCAAGTACGAAATCCATGATAATGTCTTCCCATGGTTGATATGGAATTGGGAGAGGCATGTAAAGGCCATGGGATTAAGCTTTGGACTTAGCTTTGCGACATGTAGAGCATCGGTTGGTGAAGCGGTTGACGTCGCGAAACATCTTGGGCCAAAAATAGTTCTTGGAGAGCGTGGCGAAAGTCTTGTCGCATCCAAAATGTCCCATTAAGCCTCCTCTTGGAGAGCGTGGCGAAAGTCTTGTCGCATCCAAAATGTCCCATTAAGCCTCCTCCATGAGATTCCTGCAAAAGCAACAAACAAAGAGAAGACTCGGGGATGCAAAGCTTGTTAGCTCTCATAAGATATCCATCTTTGATGTAATAGCGTTCCCAAGAGGTGTGCGTCAAACACTTGGCATAAGGAGTAGCAAAAGTAGGATCATGCTCATACAAGTCTTTTATATGCTCAGAACCAATGACATCCAATTCAAGTTGAGTAACAAGCATGCATATGCGGGAAAGGGCATCTGCCACAATTGTTTCCTTACCTTTAGTGTACTTGATGACATAAGGAAAAGATTCGATAAATTCACTCCATTTAGCATGACGCTTGTTTAACTTGGTTTGGCCCTTAAGATACTTGAGCGTTTCATGATCGGTATGAATGATAAATTCATGAGGGCGAAGATAGTGTTCCCATTCATGCAAAACGCAGACTAAAGCACATAGCTCTTTGTCATATATGGGGTAATTGAGTTGCGCCCTGGAAAGTTTCTCACTAAAGTAAGCTATGGGGCGCTTCTCTTGCGTTAACACACCTCCTATGCCATTAACGCTAGCATCACAATGAATCTCAAAGGGTTTGTCAAAGTTGGGTAATGCAAGCACGGGAGCATGAGTAAGAAAATTCTTAAGCTCATTGAAAGCGGTATCTTGGGATGGACCCCAAACCAAAGGCACATTCTTCTTGCTCAAAGCATGCAAAGGCGAAGCAATGGTGCTAAAATCTTTCACAAAGCGACAATAGAAACCCGCAAGGCCAAGAAAGCTACGCACTTGTTGCAAATTGGTTGGTTGTGGCCAAGTCTTAATAGCATTGATCTTGGACTCATCAACATGAACACCCTTAGAAGATACAACAAAACCCAAGAAAACGAGCTTATCAACGCCAAAAAGGCATTTCTCCATATTAGCATAGAGATGCTCTTTTCGAAGAGTTTGTAAAACGGTTCGGACATGGGTGACATGCTCTTTGAGAGACTTGCTAAAAACAAGGATATCATCGAAGTAGACCACAACAAACACACCAATGTAAGGGCGAAAAACATGATCCATTGCATTGTAGCGACCCGACCTCAAACGGTCAAGCCTCTGTGTATCCGTGCCATCCCTGGATTGGTATGCTGGCACACACAGTACATCAATGTATATATCAAAGTGCAATCACATGTATAAATAATGTAAAACTGATATATACCTCATAAGTCTCGGCGGAAACAAACATAAGGGTGTGGAGTCCCATCAACGCCAATGGCAAGTTGAGTGTAGACCGTAACCCTAAACGTAACTCTTACTCGTCGTAGAAATTCCTGCAACATAAGACACTGCAGCCCTGTAGGTCACTACATTGAATGTACTGGCAAGTCACATCATAAGAATAATGAATCTCTTTGTACATGCAATTTGGCTGGTGGAAAGCTCTAAGTTTAGTTTTTGCATAAAGCTAGTTTTTCCCTAGAATAAAAGATATTATTCTACCACTACAGTATATCATAGGATGAGTTGACAAACCCAACTCAATCCATTCCCAAAGTTTCATTTAAAACCCAACTATTTAATTAAGAGTGATGAGATCTCCCAGCATTTCCACTACTAGATGCTCAAGTTATCCGTAACCGGGGACACGGCTAATCGATTAGGTTTTAACACTCTGTAGAGGTCTACACACTTTTCCCCACAAGACTCGATCGCCTCCCTTGAAGTTCTCGCACTGCATGGCGTTTGAGAACAGGATGACCGAGACATAGTCTTTCGAAAGTATTCCCCCTTAACCCACGGATAGGCCGGTACACCTACTCATTCTACATCTGCTAGCCTATCCCGGAAGAGGTCGCACTATCTACTCAACTAAGCCATAGCCCATATTGGCTTGTGGCTGCACACGGAAGCTTCTAGACATGAGAATACAATTGATCTCTTTGAGCCTGGGTGGCCGACCACTAGTGGTGCACCACCATGGATTAACCATGCATGCTCCCACTGTACTTCGCCACCATTCAAACCAAATACCGCCCAGGTAGTTCATTTACAAGTCTTGGTCCTGATTACTACTTTGTCACTCATGTCTCACCATGTTCGCTTCCCAAACCACGTCTACATTTAGCAAGGCAAAAATAAACTTACACGGTGGTGACAAGGATGTATAGGTCAGACCTACCTCAAATGAACTACTAGGTAACGGTATAGCCATTTGGCAACAATAAATCCTACCATGCAATCCTACCTCAAAGGACTAAATGCATAATTAAAACATAGGTAATTGGAAGAATGGTCAAATGTGGACTTGCCTGGTAATAGTTAACGAAGATTATATCGCTCTTAGAAATTTACTTAATAGAACTATTCATCACTCTCCAATGAAAATCTATAAAGTCAAACATTGCATTCACATAAGCAATCATTTCGGAGAACCAAATAACATGCGACATGAAAAGACTCAGAAAATCCAAATGAAAACACGACACACTTAACTATAAAAAAATACTAAGTGCAAAACAACATGTGACATCCGGTTCAAAATTGTGATGTGAACTATAGTGCATACAAGGCATATAAGTGAAACTATCATAGACAGGTCCTAGGTGTGTGAAAATATTTTGAGAAAGGTCTAGGTGATAGGGTTTGGCTACAGTGACAGAATGCAAAAAGAAACAACTTAATCGGAGCTTCGGTTTGGGAGATATGGCCATTTGAAGTTCGAATTCGAATATGAATAAATTCAAATTTGAATCTCACAAAAGTTTGCAAAAAGGATACCACTGGACAGATCTAAACATGACGAAGAATTTGCCGTTGGTTTCATCGAGTTTGGATCTACGGTTAAAAAGTTGTGGCTACTCGAAGTTCAGGGACTAATTTGCTAATTACAGGGACTAAACAAAGAAGAAAACTATCGCAAACAAGTCCCTGGCCACGTGGCGGATTGCGGGTGGCTGAGCAGCATCCGCCGCGGAGGCTATACGGCGAACATCCGCTAAATAAGAAAAAACAACGACGGCGGCTAGCTAAAGAAAAACCGACATTTGATTTAAATAAAAGCGCACGGTCTAACGAGAACCGACCGGTAGTTTTTAAAATAAAAACTGCGGTTAACCGCGTACCGGTTCAACTAAAAAAAAACAACTAAACTAATCTAATTTAAGCCGTTGATCTTCGATCTAACGAACAAGAGGAGGTGCGGCGGCTTACAGCGGCTGGCGACGAGCAAAGGACGGCGGCGCGACATCGGGTGATGGCGGGGCAGCTGGTATGGCGGTCCTCGGTGTCGGGGAAGAAGACATGGAGGTGCGGTGCGGCTTGGGTGTCCGGATGGTGGCGTCGGGGTGAGCGAGGTGAAGACGGTGGCGCTCCGCGGGCTCCGGTGAGGTCGGGTGTCGTCGGGGCGGGTGCTCCGGCGAGTCCTAGGGTCAAATAAGGTGTCAAAAAGAGGCGCCTTGCCGCGGGAAATCGTTTGACAAAGAAGGTGGAGGCCGTGGTGGCTTACTGGCGACGGAATGCTCAGTGGAGTGACGCGGCTCCGGCGAGATGCGAACGACGATAGCGAGCGGTAGGGGCGGCGTGGAAAGAAGCGGGACGGTGAGATCGACAGAGGGGAGTCGGGGGCATTTATAGGCGAGGGGAGGGCGTGCGGGGCTGCGGGATAAGCTCTATCCCTAGAGCTTCGGCCGGCGGGTTCGGGTGTGCGCGTGCTCATCCAGCGGAGTCTGCGGGAGGTTAGGGACGATAGCGCTACGGGCCCCATCGTGAAGGAAATATGCCCTAGAGGCAATAATAAAGTTATTATTTATTTCCTTATATCATGATAAATGTTTATTATTCATGCTAGAATTGTATTAACCGGAAACATAATACATGTGTGAATACATAGACAAACAAAGTGTCACTAGTATGCCTCTACTTGACTAGCTCGTTAATCAAATATGGTTATGTTTCCTAACCATGAACAATGAGTTGTTATTTGATTAACGGGATCACATCATTAAGTGAATGATCTGATTGACATGACCCATTCCATTAGCTTAGCACCCGATCGTTTAGTATGTTGCTATTGCTTTCTTCATGACTTATACATGTTCCTATGAATATGAGATTATGCAACTCCCGTTTGCCGGAGGAACACTTTGTGTGCTACCAAACGTCACAACGTAACTGGGTGATTATAAAGGAGCTCTACAGGTGTCTCCAAAGGTACATGTTGGGTTGGCGTATTTCGAGATTAGAATTTGTCACTCCGATTTTCGGAGAGGTATCTCTGGGCCCTCTCGGTAATGCACATCACTTAAGCCTTGCAAGCATTGCAACTAATGAGTTAGTTGCGAGATGATGTATTACGGAACGAGTAAAGAGACTTGCCGTAACGAGATGAACTAGGTATTGAATACCGACGATCGAATCTCGGGTAAGTAACATACCGATGACAAAGAACAACGTATGTTGTTATGCGGTCTGACCGATAAAGATCTTGTAGATATGTAGAGCCAATGATGGTCATCCAGGTCCGCTATTGTTATTGACCGGAGACATGTCTTCGGTCATGTCTACATTGTTCTCAAACCGTAGGGTCCGCCACGCTTAAGGTTACGATGACAGTTATATTATGAGTTTATTGCATTTTGATGTTACCCCGAAGTTTGTTCGGAGTCCCGGATGTGATCATGGACATGACGAGGAGTCTCGAAAATGGTCGAGACATAAAGATTGATATATTGGAAGCTTATATTTGGATATCGGAAGTGTTCCGGGTGAAATCGGGATTTTACCGGAGTACCGGGAGGTTACCGGAACCCCCCGGGAGGTACATGGGCCTTAATGGGCCTTATGGAAGAAGAGGAGAGGCGGCCAGGGCTGGGCCGCGCGCGCCCCTCCCCCCTAGTCCGAATAGGACAAGGAGAGAGGGGGCCGGCGCCCACTTCCTTCTCTCTCTCTTTTCCCACCTCGCGAGTCCTATTCCAACTAGGATTGGGGGAGAAGTCCTACTCCCGGAGGGAGTAGGACTCCTCCTGGCGCGCCCTATGTGGCCGGCCGGCCTCCCCCTCTTGGTCCTTTATATACGGAGGTAGGGGCACCTCAGAGACACAAGTTGATCCACGTGATCATATTCTTAGCCGTGTGTGGCGCCCCCTTCCACCATAGTCCTCGATAATATTGTAGCGGTGCTTAGGCGAAGCCCTGCAACAGTAGTACATCAAGATCGTCACCACGCCGTCATGCTGACGGAACTCTTCCCTGACACTTTGCTGGATCGGAGTCCGGGGATCATCATCAAGCTGAACGTGTGCTAGAACTCGGAGGTGCCGTAGTTTCGGTGCTTGATCGGTCGGGCCGTGGAGACGTATGACTACATCAACCAAACGCTTCCGTTGTCGATCTACAAGGTATGTAGATCACACTCTCCCCTCGTTGCTATGCATCACCATTATCTTGCGTGTGCGTAGGAAATTTTTTGAAATTACTACGTTCCCCAACACATCGGTCAGTGTCAGAGGAAAGAGCAAGCGGGAGAGAGATGGGCGCAGGCGTGTGAGGCAAAGCGCTCGGGCGGCCTGGGCGCTGCTGGGCCGGTGCAAGTTTTTTTTAACAGATAGAAAAACTACACAAAGAGTAATAAACAAGAAAATATACATAGGCATAATATATACCAAAGTACTCAGAAAAATATCCCAAATAAGATGAACTATTTTTCAAGTTCAACTAAATTCTATAAAAAATCATAAAAGTCAAACAGTGTTACTATTGCATTTAAAATCAATAAAAATCATTTTAAAATAGCAAAATGATTTCAAATTTATTTTCTCATAATTTTCTATTGAAGGGAATCATTTTACCCTTATTTCTATTTATTTATTTTTAGGAGAAAAATAATTTGAAAATAAACCCAAATAACTCCCAAATGGATTTGAGTTTGGAATTTCGAACAACTTCAAATGGAAAATGAGTTTCAAATAACTTCAAAGTGACTTCCAAATTATTTCTTTGAAACTTACAACTCTCTTTATTTAAATTTGAAGAAGTCATTTTATCTTCTCTCATGAACTCATTGAGTTGCTTAAAGTTTCTAAATTTGAAATATTTCAAATGGATTTCAAATCATTTTCAAATCCGTTTTTTTCTTTAAATGGAAGAAGTCATATTATCTTCACTCTAGGGTTTTGGAGATGAAATGAATTTGAATTCATGGAGATTAGAAATGCAAGATGAAAGTTTTGGGAAAGTCCTTTTAGTCCCTCTCATTCAACTTTCAAAAAGTTTCAATTTCCACTCAGTTTCACACAATCAATCACACAACAAACAAACAAACAATCATAATTACTTATTTAATATAACATTCCAAAATTTAGAATTTTGGGATGTTACATTCATGAGACGCATAAAAGTACCTGGTGCTTCTGATAGACCCATAGGCATGACTAACCACTCATACAAGCCAAACTTGGTTTCGAAAGCAATTTTCCATTCATCACCCTCTTGTATGCGGATTTGATAGTAACCACTCTTAAGATCAATTTTTGAAAAGATAGTGGCACCACTAAGTTCATCAAGCATATCATCAAGGCATGGAATGGGGTACCTATAACGAACGGTGATAGCATTGATAGGTCTACAATCAGACCACATGTGAAAGCTACTGTCTCGTTTTGGCACAAGAATGATCGGGACATCACAAGGGCTCAAACTTCCACGCACATGTCCATGGTCAATGAGATGCTTTACTTGCCTTTGTATTTCTTTGGTTTCTCCGGGGTTGACGCAGTAGGGAGCTTTGTTTAGAAGAGGTGCTCCGGAGATGAGGTCGATGTGGTGCTCGATGCCTCGTAGTGGAGGTAGTCCCGGAGGTAGCTCGTCGGGGAAAACATCGTGAAATTCCTGCAAAAGAGAAGATAACACTAAAGGTAGAGTGTGAGAGGTGTTAGCTTGTGTTTCATTGTACTTGCACAAAAGGACATAGTGTATCACACTAGATGGGTTCTCACACACTCCTCTTATCTCACTTTTGGTGGCAAATAGTACTAAGTCCTTCTTTTCGCTCATCGTGGAGGCGCTCGGTTTTGGCTTGTGGCGCTCACTCTCTTTTTGGAGGCTCGCTCTCTCACTATGCTCTCCACGATGGGTGGCTTTCTTATCAGCGACCACTTGTCTAGGAGACATGGGACGAAGTACATACTCCTTTCCCTTCATCTTGAAGATGTAGTGGTTCGTTCGGCCGTTGTGGATGACCCCTCTATCAAATTGCCATGGGCGTCCAAGGAGAAGGTGGAAAACGGTCATTGGAATGACATCGCACTCGAAAGTGTCTTCGTAGGCGCCAATTTTGAAGGAGACTTGTACTCGATGCTCGACTTGGATAGTGCCGGAGTCGCTAAGCCATTGAACTTTGTATGGATGTGTGATTCGTCTTGGGCAATTGGAGCTTGGAGCAAAGTCCTTCACTTGCGAGGTTATGACAACTCCCTCCATCAATGATGACCTTGACGGATCTTCCATTGATGTCGGCCTTGGTGTGGAATATGTGGCATCTTTGGTCTTCGTCTTGGTGATGTTGGAGGGTCAAGACCTTGGAGACAACAAGAGTGGGACTTGAATCTTCATCACAAAAGACTTGTTCCTCTTCATGGTTCACTTGCCGGTGCATGGCGACTTGCTCAAGAGCGTCCATTTCTCCTTGACTCATCGAGTCGTAGGTGCCGTCGTCGTTGAGGATCATGGTCCGCTTGTTGGTGCATTCATAGGACTTGTGGCCTCGGCCTCCGCATGTGAAGCATTTTAAGGAACTTGTCTCGACGGTCTCATCGGTTGGGGTTGATGATGATGAAGCTCTCGGCTTAAAGTTGATTGTTGTAGGAGGATGATTTGGAGCTGATGAAGCTTTCTTCGAACTCGACTTGTCGACGTTGCTTGTAGAAGGCTTGGTAGACGGTGTTGGAGTCGTTGAAGCTTGGGTGTTGGAGAAACCGTATGACTTGGATGAGAACTTGGCATACTTGTAATTGTCTTGCACTTGACGTTCCGCTTTTGTAGCTTGATGCACTAGCTCGATGAGGGTCAAGTATGGTTGGAAGTCGGCGATCTTCTTGATAGGATGGTTGAGTCCATTCAAGAAACGTGCCATAGTTTGCTCATCATCTTCCGTGACATTGGCTCTTATCATGGCAATCTCCATCTCCTTGTAGTACGCTTCAACGCTCTTGGTTCCTTGCTTGAGTAGTTGGAGCTTCTTGAAGAGGTCGCGGTTGTAGTAGGTAGGCACAAAGCGTGCTCTCATGACATCCTTCATTTGCGCCCAAGTAGTGATGAGTGGTTCACCTCTTGCCTCTCGGCGCTCGATAACTTGTTCCCACCAAATGAGGACATAGTCTTGGAACTCAAGGGATGCCATCGCGATCTTCTTCTCTTCATCATAGTTGTGCAAACGGAAGATTTTGTCGACCTTCAATGCCCATGGAAGATACTCTTCGGGATCGTTGCTTCCATTGAACTTGGGCACGGTGAACTTGAGCTTGCCGTAGCGTTGCTCTTCATTGTGTTGGGTTCGAGGATGATGACGTCCATGATGTTGATGATTGTTAAGCTCGTGTTGCTCTTGAACAAGAGGGTTGTAGAACTCATGTTGCTCTTGTCGTGGAGGATTCACACAGTCTTCATGCTCTTGATGAACTTGATGTTCTTGGCGAGCTTGTGGGGGAGCTTGTCGAGCTCGAGGAGGAACTCGAGGAACTTGACGATGCACGCGAGCTTGAAATCTTTGCTCGTGAGCTTCTTCGCGAAGTGCTTCTTCATGTTCACGAGCTTGTCGGCCTCGGTTGGCTATGGCACGACATGCATCTTGGAGGGCTTGTTGCGCCTCAAGTGCTTGAGCATCTCGCAATTGTTGCTCTTGACGTTTTGCCTTGGCATCTTGTGCTTCTTGGTGTAGACGCGCTCGCTCTTCCGCTTCATGTTGGCATTGTCGTTGCCTTTCTCGTGCTAGCGCAAAAGCCTCTTGGGTTTGACGTTGTCAGTGCTCTTGAGAGTTTGTGTCGCGTAGAGGATCGAGGCTTGCGTGACGATCGTTGCGCGTGGCACGTCGAAGAGTGTTCGATGTCGGTGTACTTGAGCCGGAGAGGGTGAAGTCGGAGTGTCGACTTGAGCGCCTCCTTCTTGATGAAGACGAAGTGGAAGCAGAGCGGTTGAACAACAAAGCGCGAATCTCATCCATTCTTGCGTCGTTCTCTTGCTTGTGATCGTCGAGCTTGTGGTCGAAGTAATCCCTTGTACGTTGCTCGGAGAGTCACAAGTCGGCGGCGAGGTCGTCGATGCGTTCACTCATTGCTTGTTGCTCTTGATGCAAAGCACGGTGTGCACCAAAGAGGTGGCTCTTGGTGACGTAGGAGTTCATGTCGTCGTGCTCAATGAAGAGTGGGTTGGCAGAAGTACTTGGCCTATCCATCATTCCAAGAGAAAAATGTGAGTGGTAGAAATAGATACCAAATGTACCTTGACCGAATTTGAAAGTGGATCAATGATCACTCCAATGTGGACAAGGAAATAGCACAATTGGTACCAATTCTTGTCGGTTTCTCACACCTACACAAGTAAAAGCTTATGGTGGAGCTTGGTGAGGATGGTGGCACAAAATTTGATGCAATTGTAAGTGGACTTCAATAATGTTGGAAAAGATTCACAAGATTGCAATGCAAAAGTAGACCAAGCAATATAATGTACACGGAAACACACATGCAAAAGGATAAGTGGGGTCGTGCAACCAAGGGTGAGCCAAAATGTGGAATCCACAAAAATGCTCTTGTTGCACAACACTAGAGAGACGCTAGCACGATTGCACAATAGGCGTATACAAAGATTTGTGCACAACCTACTAAGCAAAAATGCAACGACTTCTATACCAAGTATGCTCTATGCAAGGTGTTTCTATGATATGATCGAAGATGATCTAATATGACAATCTTAATGTTGTATGATGCTATGGTTCTTGCTTAAAAGCTCTTGGCTTATCTTTCCCTTTTGCTTAAAAGCTTGCTTGGCTCTTTGATGTTTGAGCTCCTTTCTCATGCAATGCTTCACGAACCAAGATAGCAATTGTGTATGCGATGACAACCTTGTGACACAAGAGATGATACCAAGATATGCAACAATGATGTATGTATGCTATGGGAAGTATGATCACTAATGTGCACAAGTCTCGTTGTCGGCAATACTCAAAAGCTAGTCTCGATGGGTAAGCTATGCAAAGGAGTAAGGCTATGATGGCTATCAAAGTAATGGCAAGAATAATATGTCCAATACCAAGGTGTGGTTACCGTTCTTGCTTACGGTATGGTGTCAAAATGGTGGCTCGAATACCAAGATGTAGTCGAGGTGGTCGTTGTTGATGACACGTCCGTGGCAAAGATGAGCGGCGGTGATGTCGATGTCGAACCGTACCTAGATAGCCGAAACACAAAAGGATACAGAACCGCAACTCAAATTCTCAAAGTTCGAAGTGGCTACACGTGTCGGAGTGTGAAACGGGTAAGCAAAGGTGGTGGTATGCGGAAGTGGTGATGGTGTATAAGTGGTAGGAGTGCGTATGCGGAAATGTGGGGCAGTGGTGGTGACTAAACTAAAAAAATTCAGTTTCGTCAGGTAACTCCGGACGTCCGGTGGTGAGCGGTCGTCCGGTCGTCGGACGTCCGGTGTTGAGTGGACGTCCGGTGCCTGGGCACTATTCGGGCACGGGATTAACTGCACGTGTACGAGGTGGATGAGGTGAAAATCGTCGAATCCTGGCGATTTCGTGGATGGAAAGGGTGGGGAAAGGGGGGAAAAGCTAGATCCACTCAAAACAAAGCAAATCCACGGATCAAATCCAACAAAATTTCAACACACCAACAAATCACAAAAACTTTGTGGGGCTATTTTTGTGGGGAATTTTCGAATTTGGGACAAAATCAACAAAACTAGGCTAGCAACACAACAGGGAGAGTTCGAAATCGTGATCAACGTGGCTCAACAAAAACTAGGCTAGCAACACAACGGGGAGAGTACGAACCCTAATCGGCCGATCTTTCACGAAAGGAGTGGATCCCGCGATGAACACGAAGAACACAAGGAGGGAAACAAGGGGAAAATCAAGAGAACACTCAAACCAACAAGTATGATCACACATGCGCTAGATCCATGAACACAAAGGGAGATACAAGATCCAAAGTCAACAATGGATGATACAAGAGGTAACCGGTCTTCTCCGTGAGGAGGTCTTGAATCCACGAGGGGATCTTCTCCGCAAGGAGGTCTTGAATCCAAAGGGATCTTCTCCGAAGAGGGGCCGCGGTCTCTCTCGTGGAGTAGATCCGATGTGGATGAGCAATGCTCTATCTCTAAATATGAGCTAAACCAATGCTAACCCTAGCTAGGATGAATAGGAGGTCTATTTATAGTCTTAGTGCAAATGGGAGCGAAAGGAGGGGGTACATGGGCTTCGGGCCCGAAACTGGACACATGCAGGTACCAGACGTCCGTTGGGGACCGGTCGTCTGGTGTCTCATGGGCGGCCGGACGTCCGGTGGCTGCCGGTCGTCCGCTTATTCTAGCTCGGATGCTGGAGTAGCGGATTTCCGGAGGAGGCCGGTCGTCCGCTCGTTTGGCTCGGGTGCCGGGGCACCGATCGTCCGGTCCGGGCCGGACGTCCGACCGCTGGTGTTCGGCTGGAGCTTCAGGCTCCGGATGTCCGGTCCCGACCGGTCGTCCGGTGGCTGGGACTTCTTCTCCAGCTCTCCTTCTTCTCCGTCTTCATGTCCATCTTCCTCTTCTTCTTCTCCTTGCTCCTTAGCTTCTTCTTGGCCAACTCCTAGATACCTGAGTATGCACAATGTCTCCATTTGAGGTAGTAGCCATGTCTCATGTGTATTGAAGTGGAAGTGTGAGAGGAGAGATGTCACCTCGGTTTCGAGAGCTCTTGCACGTGCTTTTGTCATGGGTCCGCTAGGCACTTGGTAAGGCGATGGTAGGCCCATGGGAATGACCTTGGGATGCTCCGCATCAAATAGAAGAAGATCGCTATGGCATCCCTTGAGTTCCAAGACTACGTCCTCATTTGGTGGGAACAAGTCATTGAGCGTCGAGAGGCAAGAGGTGAACCACCCATCACTACTTGGGCACAAATGAAGGATGTCATGAGAGCACGCTTCGTGCCAACCTACTACAACCACGACCTTTTCAAGAAACTCCAACTCAAGCAAGGAACCAAGAGCGTTGAAGAATACTACAAGGAAATGGAGATTGCGATGATACGAGCCAATGTCATGGAAGATGATGAGCAAACTATGACACGTTTCTTGAATGGACTCAATCATCCTATCAAGAAGATCGCCGACTTCCAACCTTACTCGAACCTCATTGAGCTAGTGCATCAAGCTACCAAAGCGGAACGTCAAGTGCAAGATGACTTCAAGTATGCCAAGTTCTCATCCAAGTCCTATGGATTATTCAACACCCAAGCTTCAGCGACTCCAACACCTTCTACATCAACCAAGCCTTCTACAAGCAACACCGACAAGTTGAGTTACAAGAAAACTTCGACAACTCCAAGTCATCATCCTACAACAAGCAACTTCAAGCAAAGAGCTTCTTCATCATCTACCCCAACCGATGAGACCATCAAGACAAGTTCCTTCAAATGCTTCACATGCGGAGGCCGAGGCCACAATTCCTTTGAGTGTACCAACAAGCGCACCATGATCCTCAACGACAATGGTACATACGACTCCATGAGTGAAGGAGAAATGGAAGCACTTGAGCAAGTGGCCATGCACCGGCAAGTGAACAAAGATGAAGCGGATCAAGTCTTTTGCGATGAAGATTCAAGCCCAGCTCTTGCTGTCTCCAAGGTCTTGACTCTTGAACATCAACAAAAAGAAGACCAAAGATGCCATATCTTTCATACCAAGGTCGACATCAATGGAAGGTCCGTTAAGGTCATCATCGATGGAGGGAGTTGCCATAACTTAGCAAGTGAAGAACTATGCTCCAAGCTCCAATTGGCCAAGATGAAGCATCCACATCCATACAAAGTTTAATGGCTAAGCGACTCCGGCACCATCCAAGTGGAGCATAGGGTGCAAGTATCCTTCAAAATCGGAGCTTACGAAGACACTTTGGAGTGTGATGTCGTTCCAATGACCGTTTGCCACCTTCTTCTCGGGCGACCATGGCAATTTGATAAAGGTGTCATCCACAATGGCCGAACGAATAACTATATCTTGAAGATGAAAGGAAAGGAGTACGTACTTCGCCCTATGTCTCCAAGCCAAGTGATCACCGACAAGCAAGCCACCCATCATGGAGAGAATAGTGAGAGAGCGAACCACCAAAAAGAGAGTGAGCGCCACAAGACCAAATTGAGTGCCTCCACGATGAGCGACAAGAAGAACTTAGTTCTATTTGCCACCAAAAGTGAGATAAGAGAAGTGTGTGAGAACCCATCAAGTGTCATGCACTATGTCCTTTTGTGCAAGGACGAGGCAACAAAAGCCAACACCTCTCACAATCTACCTTTACTGTTGTCTTCTCTATTGCAGGAATTCCAAGATGTTTTCCCCGATGAGCTACCTCGGGGTCTACCTCCACTACGAGGCATCAAGCACCGAATCGACCTCATCCCCGGAGCTCCCCTTCCTAACAAGGCTCCCTACCGCGTCAATCCCAAGGAAACTAAGGAGATCCAACGGCAAGTACCACAACTCATCAACAACGACCATGTACGAGAAAGTTTGAGCCCTTGTGCTGTCCCGGTAATCCTTGTTCCCAAGAAAGATGGTACATTTCTCATGTGTTCTGATTGCCGTCCTATCAATTCTATTACCGTGCCTTATCGTTACCCTATTCCACGCCTAGATGATATGCTTGATGAGCTTAGCAGAGCCACAATTTTCTCTAAAATTGACTTTAAAAGTGGCTACTATCAAATACGCATCCAAGAAGGTGATGAATGGAAAACCACATTTAAGACCAAGTTTGGCTTATATGAATGGCTTGTTATGCCAACGGGTTTATCCGAAGCACCCGGTACCTTCATGCGCCTCATGCATTTTGTTTTTGACCCTATATTGGTGTATTTGTTGTGGTCTACTTTGATGATATTCTTGTGTTTAGCAAATCTCTCAAAGATCATGTCACACACCTTGGGACCATGCTTCAAACTCTTAGAAAAGAGCACCTTTTTGCTAATATGGACAAATGCCTTTTCGGTGTTGACAAGCTTGTTTTCTTGGGTTTCGTTGTATCTTCTAAGGGTGTTCATGTTGATGAATCTAAGATCAATGTATTAAAACTTGGCCACAACCAACCAACTTGCAACAAGTGCGTAGTTTCCTTGGTTTAGCCGGTTTCTACCGTAGATTTGTGAAGGACTTTAGCACCATTGCTTCACCTTTGCATGCTTTGAGTAAGAAGAATGCACCATTTGTTTGGGGACCATCCCAAGATACCGCATTCAATGAGCTTAAGAATTTGCTTACTCATGCTCTCATGCTTGCATTATCCAACTTTGACAAACCCTTTGAGATTCATTGCGATGCTAGTGGTAATGGCATAGGAGGTGTGTTAACGCAACAGAAGCTCTCCATAGCTTACTTTAGTGAGAAACTTTCCGAAGCGCAACTCAATTACCCCATCTATGACAAAGAGCTATATGCTTTAGTGCAAGTTTTGCATGAATGGGAACATTATCTTCGCCCTCATGAATTTATCATCCATACCGACCATGAAACACTTAAATACCTTAAGGGTCAAACTAAGTTGAACAAGCGTCATGCCAAATGGAGTGAATTCATTGAGTATTTTCCTTATGTCATCAGGTACATTAAAGGTAATGAAAATATTGTGGCGGATGCACTTTCTCGCATATGCATGCTTGTTACTAAACTTGAATTGGATGTCATTGGCTTTGAGCACATACAAGACTTGTATGCGCATGATCCTACTTTTGCCATTCCTTATGCCAAATGTTTGACGCATACATCTTGGGAACGCTATTACATCAAAGTTGATTATCTTCTAAGAGATAACAAACTTTGCATCCCTGAGTCTTCTCTTCGTTTGCTACTTTTGCAAGAATCTCATGGCGGAGGACTAATGGGACACTTTGGACGCGACAAGACATTCACTACGCTCTCCAAGAACTATTTTTGGCCCAATATGTTCTGCAACATCAACCGCTTCACCAACCGATGGTCTACTTGTCGCAAATCTAAGTCTAAAGCTCAATCCCATGGTCTCTATATGCCTCTTCCAATTCTGTATCAACCATGGGAAGATATTAGCATGGATTTTGTGCTTGGTTTGCCTAGAACTAGAAATGGGAAGGATTCGGTATTTGTTGTTGTGGACCGATTCTCTAAGACGGCTCATTTCATTCCTTGCAACAAGGTAGACGATGCTTCACATGTTGCCAATCTCTTTTGTAGGGAAATATTGCGCCTCCATGGAGTACCAAAGACGATAGTCACGGACCGCGATCAAGTTCCTAAGCTACTTTTGGAAAACCATATAGGCCAAGCTCGGAATCAAGCTACTCTTCTCCACGGCATACTATCCACAAATCGACGACCAAACGGAGGTGACCAACCGCACACTCTCCACTCTACTTCGCGTGCTAATCAAGAAGAACATCAAGGAGTGGGAGGAGTGCCTACCTATCACCAAGTACGCCGACAACCGATCAAGACATTCGACTACCGGCAAGTCCCCCTTCGAGGTCATCTACGGTTTCAACCCATTGTCCCCATTGGATATTCTTCCTCTACCACAACAAGAGCACACAAATATGGATGCGAGTGCCCGAGTAAACTATCTTAAGAAGATGCATGAAGATAGAAGGCACACCATTGAGCGCCAAGTACAATGACTCACGACCAAGCTCAACATCAACAAGCACCCCATGGTGTTCAACATTGGAGGTCTTGTGTGGCTACACCTTCGCAAGGACCGCTTCCCCCACGAACGCAAGTCAAAACTTCTACCACGAGCGGATGGACCCTTCAAGGTGATGAGGACATCAATACCATTGTTACACCCACAACCCCTGCTGCTATACATACTGGACCATTTACTAGAGCCCGCACACGCCAATTGAATTATCAGGTACTTTCGTTTCTTGGTAACGATTCTAATGTTCATGAGAATATGATGCTGCCTAAATTGGATACATTTGTTTTGCTTAGAAATGAAGGGCCTAGCTTGGACAAGAAAGATGAACCTTGGAGCAAGTTCAAGCATGGAGATGATGGCATGCGCAAGGGAAACAAGAACATAGTTACAAGTGATGATTCCAGGACTTTGAAGCCACCATAATGAGTGCATGAAGCCTTGGACGAAATATACAAGATGCCAGTTTATAAATTTCGTCTAGAGGCTATTCTAGGTGCTACGTCACCTTATTTTTGGGCCAGGCCCATGTAATTTTACAATACCTGATTATGGGCAGTTTTTAGAGTCCGTATGTGTGGGGAAACAAGAGTTAGGGTTGGTTTCGGACCCCTCCTCCAAGGGCCACGAAATTCCCCCCACTCTCCTCCATATATACAACCCTTAGGGCATCGTTTAGACTTTGGATTTTGTTTAGATTAAAAGTTCACCATAGCTGCAACTTCGCGTACTTCGTTTGTGTTCAACGACCAGACAAAGGCGTCACAAAACCCCACCTTGATCTATAAAGGTTTCATCTTATATTCGCAATATCCAGATTGCAATCTTAGTTTCTTGCTTGTTCTTCGTTTGCTTGCAGGAAATAGACCTTCGTGGTCAGGTTGATCGTGCTCCGGCGTGGTCAATAACCTCTCGGAGTTGGTTTAGCGATTGCTAAGGCGCAATGTCCTCGCACGTTCGTAGTCAGATCGTCAAAGTCAACTTCCACCAAAGCGATATCCATCATCTCATAGAAAGATGGTACACCTTTGCCTCTATCAAGTGGTATCAGATTTCCAGGTTGCTCGGTGAGATTTTGTAGTTTTTCATAGTTTAGATCGAGTCTATTCTTCATACCTACAGACCACGAAAAAGCCAAAAAAATTAGGGTTAGTTCATCATATCCGAACCAGTCTGAGCCTTTGCATAGTCTTTTCAGTAATTTGCTTTGTTGAATTTGCGGTTGCATCGTCGTGTCTAGTTGCTGGTCTTAGAGTCTAGTCTTTTAGAGTTTCGAGTTTTGGTCATAAGTTGTCACGCCGCCGCCGCACCATCATCATCGCCCCTGCCATCTACCACCACCGCTTATCCGCCACCGATCCCTCTCCATATACCATCACCAATCGTATCCATATACCACCACCAATCCATATCCATATACCACCACCAATCCGTATCCATATACCACCACCGCTGCCATATCCTACCACCATATATCCACCGCCAATCCGAGTCCTTCAATATTAGATTTGTTTTCGAGATCCGTCTAATTTCCGATTCATGTTTCCTTGCTTGATTAGGTTTCGAAAAAAAAGAGTCTGGAGACCCCTGGGCAGTTTTTAGGCTAAAATTTTCGCAGGCAAAAATATTTTTATCCCTATCCTATTTTTAGGGTTTTCCGAGTCTTTTGAGCCACGTGCCATCATAGTGATTTTTTGTCGCACTTTTCCGTCGTCGCTGCCCCGATTTTCGAAAAAAGTCAAAAAAAAATTCATGCCCATCCTGTCAGTTTGACCCGGGAAGAGTTTTGAGACACTCGCCATTATAGTGATTTTTCGCAAAAAAGAGGAGCGCACAAAAAAAGAGGAGCGCCAAAAAAAACTGAGCGAAAAAAATTAAAATTGCAGAGTGTGCTTTTCCCTTGTTTACATGCAGTGCCGTGATTTTGTGAGTGTTCTAGGCTCGCGTCTCTAGCACGGTCTAGCCTAGGACCAGCATAATACCGTCGTTGAGCGTTTATTCAACTTTGCATCTCTGAATTGATTATTGCTAATCTTTTTGCTACGATATTCTAAGCCGTCCTAGCTCCACATAAATCTACATCGTGCATTTGACTCTCCCTGGTAATCGCTCTATCCAAGCTTTGAGAGTTTTGACTACATCGGTTGACGATCACCGCCTGCTGCTGGGTAAGAACTGGTAAGAATTTGTGATTCGCTTGACGGATTTGTGACACCCACCACCACCATTTTCTAGTAGTCTGTAGGATCATATTCTTGTGTGTTTCTATTGCTGCTAACCATGGCAGGATCACAAGTCGATGAGGCTAACCGAGAGAACATGACGAATAAGGAGTTGCATGATAAATTTCAGCAAATGATGACTGAACAGGTGCAAGATGTGCTGAACAATTTTGAAGAGGCCATGGATAATATAACTGGCTTTGAGAAGACGTTCGAAACAAAGCTCGATAACAAATTTAATGAAGTGCTTGCGCGTCTTCCACAACCACCACCGGCTGCACTTGCCACACCTCTGCGACAACAACAACAACAATAACAATGACTACCTCCACGTCACGAACATCCCTCCACCGAGCGAGCTGTGTCCCTCTTGAGCCTGGCCAAACTATTGGTGCTGCTATTCATACTTCTGTGGCTCCTGCTGCTGATGCGGAGGAGGATGATTATGCGGGAGATTACGAGGATGAGATTGATCAAAATCAGAACTACGTGCAACCACCAACACCACAACCACCCGGTAGTCCACATGCAAATAATGGCAATGGTAGGGCTCCCCCTCAGGTACGAGATCATGACCATCTCCCTAAACTGAAATTGAATATTCCACCATTTGAGGGTAGATATGTTCCTGATATATATCTTACTAGGGAGTTAGAAACTGAACAACAATTTACATGTTTACAATATCCTGAGGAGAGACGTGTTCCTACTGCTATTTGTGCTTTCACTAGCTTTGCATGTGTTTGGTGGTCTGTACATTGTAGATTATATCATATTCCAGCTACTTGGGATGCTTTGAAAACTGCTATGCGTACTCGTTGGGTTCCACAATATTATCACGTGAATTACTTCAAAAATTGCAGCATTTAAGACAAGGAAAAAAATTCTGTAGAAGAATATTATCAGGAATTACAAACTGGCATGATTAGATGTGGTATTGTTGAGGAGAATGAAGCTATGCCTGCACGCTTTATGGGTGGATTAAATAGAGAGATTCAGCCCATTCTAGAGTATAAGGAGTATAATAATATCACTCGTTTATTCCATCTTGCTTGTTAAGCTGAACATGAAGTGCAGGATTGACATGCATTGGCGCGAACTAACTTTTCTGCAGGTCGATCCACATCATGGACACCACGTGCATCCTCTACTTCCACTACACTAGCACCTCCATCAGGTGCCACCTCCAGCCATGATACAAGAAAGTAGGCACAACCACCACTATCTGTCAAGAGCACACATGTCGGGCCTGCGGAGAGCTCTTCTTCTTCCCTGGCATCAACAGGGCACACAAGTGATATTATTTGTCGTCGTTGTAAGGGAAGAGGACATTTTGCGAGAGAATGCAAATCTCAGAGTGTGATGATTGCTACTGAGGATGGTGGGTATGAGTCCGCTAGTGACTATGATGAGGAGACTTTGGCTCTTATTACACGTGACGAACACGGTGGAGACGATTCTGATCATGAGACGCAATACATGGCTCCTGAAGATGCTGATAGGTATGAAAGTTTAGTTGCTCAACGTGTTTTGAGTGTGCAGGTTACACAAGCTGAGCAAAATCAGAGGCATAATTTGTTCCATACAAAGGGAGTTGTGAAGGAACGTTCTGTTCGTGTCATCATAGATGGAGGGAGCTGCAACAACTTGGCTAGCATGGAGATGGTGGAGAAGCTTCTCCACCATCTCCATGCTAGCCAAGTTATTGCAGCTCCCTCCATCTATGATCACGCGAACAGAACGTTCCTTCACAACTCCCTTTGTATGGAACAAATTATGCCTCTGATTTTGCTCAGCTTGTGTAACCTGCACACTCAAAACACGTTGAGCAACTAAACATTCATACCTGTCAGCATCTTCAGGAGCCATGTATTGCGTCTCATGATCAGAATCGTCTCCATCGTGTTCTTCATGTGTAATAAGAGCCAAAGTCTCCTCATCATAGTCACTAGCGGACTCATACCCACCATCCTCAGTAACAATCATCACACGCTTAGATGGGCATTCTCTCGCATAATGACCTCCACCCTTGCAACGTCGACAAATAATATCATGTGTTTGCCCTGTTGATGCCATGGATGAAGAAGAGCTCTTTGCAGGCCCAGAAGGTGTGCTCTTGGCAGATAGTGGTGATTGTGCCTGCTTTATTGTATCACGGTTGGAGGTGGCAGCCGACGGAGGCACCGGTGTAGCAAAACGTGTGGAAGTAGAGGATGCACGTGGTTTCCATGATGAAGGTCGACCTGCAGAAAAGTTAGTCCGTGCCAATGCCTGTCGATCCTGCACTTCACGTTCAGCTTTACAAGCAAGATGGAATAAACGAGTGATATTAGTATACTCCTTATACTCTAGAATCGTCTGAATCTCTCTATTCAATCCACCCATAAAACGTGCAAGCATAGCTTCATTCTCCTCAACAATACCACATCTAATCATGCCAGTTTGTAATTCCTGATAATATTCTTCTACAGAATTTTTTCCCTGTCTTAAGCGCTGCAATTTTTGAAGTAATTCACGTTGATAATATGGTGGAACCCAACGAGTACGCATAGCAGTTTTCAAAGCAGCCCAAGTAGCCGGAATAGGATATAATCTACAATGCTCAGACCACCAAACACATGCAAAACTAGTGAAAGCACAAACAGCAGCAGGAACACGTCTCTCCTCAGGATATTGTAAACATGTAAATCGTTGTTCAGTTTCTAACTCCCAAGTAAGATATATATCAGGAACATATCTACCCTCAAATGGTGGAATATTCAATTTTAGTTTAGGGAGATGGTCATGATCTCGTACCTGAGGGTGAGCCCTACCATTGCCATTATTTGCATGTGGACGACCTGGTGGTTGCTGTGCTGTTGGTGGCACGTAGTTCTGATTTTGATCAACCTCATCCTCATAATCTCCCACATAATCATCCTCCTCCACATCAGCAGTAGGAGCCACAGAAGTATCAACAGCAGCACCAACAGTTTGGCCCGACTGAAGAGGGACACGGCTTGCTCGGCGGAGGGCTGTTTCCCGACGTGGAGGTAGTCGATGTTGTTGTTGTTGTTGTTGCAAAGGTGCGGCAGGAGCAGCCGGTGGTGGTGGAAAACGCGAAAGCAATTCAGCAAACTTGTTATCGAGCTTTGTTTCAAACGTCTTCTCCATGCCATCTATCTTCTCCATGGCCTCTTCAAATCTGTTTATCACATCTTGCACCTGTCCATTCATCATTTGCTGAAACGTATCATGAAGCTCCTTGTTCGTCAAGTTCTCCCAGTCAGTCTCGTCGGCTTGTGATCCTGGCATGGTTAGCAGCAATAGAAACACACAAGAATATGATCCTACAGACTACTAACAAGTGGTGGTGGTGGCGGGTGTCACAAATCCGTCAAGCAAATCTCAAATTCTTACCAGTTCTTACCCAGCAGCAGGCGGTGATCGGCAACCGTTGTAGTCAAAAACTCTCAAAAGCTTGGATAGAGCGATTGCCAGGGAGAGTCAAACGCACGACGTAGATGTATGTGGAGCTGGGAAGGCTTATAGTATGGTAGCAAAAAGGGTCAGCAATAATCAATTCAGAGATGCAAAGTTGAATAAACGCTCAACGACGGTACCGTGCTGGTCCTAGGCTAGACCGTGCTAGAGACTCGAGCCTAGAACACTAACAAAATCACGGCGCTGCACGTAAATATGGGAAAAGCACACTCTGGAACTTTTTTTTTCGCTCTTTTTTTTGCGCTCCTCTTTTTTTTTGTGAAAAATCACTATAATGGCGAGTGTCTCAAAACTCTTCCCTCGTCAAACTGATAGGATGGGCACGAAATTTTTTTTTTCACTTTTTTTTCGGAAATCAGGGCAGCGACGACGAAAAAGTGCGACAAAAAATCACTATGATGGCACGTGGCTCAAAAGACTCAGAAAAGCCTAAAAATAGGATAGGGAAAAAAAATTTTGCCCGTGAAAATTTTGGCCTAAAAACTGCCCGGGGGTCTCCAGACTTTTTTTTTCCGAGACCTACGCAGGCAAGGAAACACGAATCGGAATTTAGATTGATCTCAAGAACAAACCTAATATGAGAAGAACTCGGATTGGTGGTGGATATATGGTTGTGGTATATGGCAGCGGTGGTGGTATATGGTAGCGGTGGTGGTATATGGATAGAGATTGGTGGTGGTATATGGATACGGATTGGTGGTGGTATATGGATACGGATTCAGAGCGGTGGCGGACAAGCAAAAGTGGTAGATGGGCGATGATGATGGTGTGGCGGCGGCGTGACAACTTATGACCAGAACTCGAAACTCTAAAAGACTAGACTCTAAGACCAGCAACTTGACACGACGATGCAACCGCAAATTCAACAAAGCAAAAACTTTAAAAAGATTATGCAAAGGCTCAGATTGGTTCGGATATGATGAACTAACCCTAATTTATTTTTGTGTGGCTTTTTTTTCGTGGACTGTAGGTATGAAGAACAGACTCGATCTAGTCTACGAAAAACTGTAAAAATCTCACCGAGCAACCTGGAAATCTGATACCACTTGATAGAGGCTAAGGTGTCCCGATGTTTCGATGAGATGGTGGCTATCGTTTTCTGTGGGAGTCGACCTTGACGATCTGACTACGAACGTGCGAGACGTCGCGCCTTAGCAATCGCTAAACCAACTTCCGAGGGTTATTGACCACGCCGGAGCACGATCAACCTGACCACGAGGGTCCGTTTCCTGCGAGCAAACGAAGAACAAGCAAGAAACTGAGATTGCAATTGGGATATTGCGAATATAAGATGAAAGCTTTATTGATCAAGGTGGGGTTCTGTGACGCCTTGGTCTGGTCGTTGGACACAAACGAAGTACGCGAAGTTGCAGCTATGGCGAACTTTTAATCTAAACAAAACCCAAAGTCTAAACGACGCCCTAAGGGGCTGTATATATGGAGGAAGAGGGGGGGGGGGGGATTTCGTGGCCCTTGAGGGCCGAAACCAACCCTAACTCTTGTTTCCCCACACATACGGACTCTAAAAATAGCCTATACTTAAGTTTTTTTCGGAAATCAGGGCAGCGACGACGAAAAAGTGCGACAAAAAATCACTATGATGGCACGTGGCTCAAAAGACTCAGAAAAGCCTAAAAATAGGATAGGGAAAAAAAAATTTGCCCGAGAAAATTTTGGCCTCAAAGTCCTGAAATCATCACTTGTAACTCCGTTCTTGATCCCCTTGCGCATGCCATCAACTCCATGCGTGTTCTTGCTCCAATGTTCATCCTTCTCCAAGCTAGGCCCTTCATTTGTAAGCAAAACAAATGTATCCAATTTAGGCAGCATCATAATCTCATGAACATTAGAATCATTACCAAGAAACGAAAGTACCTGGTAATTTAATTGGCATGCGCGAGCTCTAGTAATTGGTCCAGTATATGTAACAGTAGGGGCTGTGGGTGTAACAATGGTATTGATGTCCTCATCAGGTGGTCTCCTTCGGTCTAGCGAGCGGACCGACCACATTCAATGGTGCCCTAACGACCACTCTCAAACCAGTCGACCGCAAGTGCGTGCTCCTCTTCTTCGATGTTTAGCAAGACACTACAAGACCACATCAGCCATCTCCGTCAAGTTCTGCAACTGTTGCGCCACGATAAATGGCGTGTGAAGATGTCCAAGTACTAGTTTGGCCAGCACATCCTATCTTACCTGGGCCACATCACTAGCAGCCAAGGGGTATCCACAGAACCAACCAAGATACGCGCAGTGGCCAACTGGTCGACACCAACTGATGTCAAGACCGTACGCAGTTTCTTGGGGCTCGCCGGGTACTACAGAAGATTCGTTAGAAACTTTGGCATACTAGCTCGCCCCCTGTTCAATCTCCTAAAGAAAGGGGCGCCGTTTGTATGGACACCTGCAACGGATACAACATTCCAACTTCTCAAACAGCACCTGATTGAAGCCCTGGTTCTCGCCCTGCCCAACTTCTCCAAACCGTTTGTGATCGAGACTGATGCCTGTGACAAGGGGATCCGCGCGATACTGCAGCAAGATGGCCACCCAGTTGCATACGTGAGCAAGCGTTGAGCCCCCGCTACCAAGGCCTATCGACATATGAGAAGGAGTACTTGGCAGTCATCGTGGCCGTGGATCAAATGGCGTCCCTACCTCCAACATGCTGAGTTCACCATCCTCACGGACCAACACAGCTTAACACAGCTGACGGAACAGAGGCTTTCAACTCCTTGGTAGCAACGGGCCTTCACTAAACTGTTGGGACTCCGATACATCATCAACTACAAGAAATGGGCAGAGAACACTGCAGCAGACGCCTTGTCAAGAGCCAACACAACAGAGGTGCTGCACACTCTTAGTGTGTGTCAACCGGCTTGGCTCGAAGACATCGTCAACATCTACAACACCAACCCGCAGGCGCAACGCCTCCTCGAGCAACTTGTTGTCCGGCAAGACCCAAAAGGACGATTCTAACTCCAGAACAGGCTCCTCCATTTCCGCGGCCGCATCTGGCTGGGTGGAACCGCAGCTATGCAATAGCACATCATCGCTACCTTCCACGACAGCCCGATGGGAGGTCATTCCGGCTTCCCAGTGACATATCACCGTATTCGCAGGCTATTTGCTTGGCCCAAGATGAAAGCGCATGTCTAGTAGTACGTGCGATGCTGCCAAGTCTGCCAACAGGCCAAGCCGAACCGAACAGCTTCACCGAGCCTGTTAATGCCTCTGCCCATACCAAAGGAGTCATGGGATCTAATTACCATGGATTTTGTGGACGGGCTACCTCAATCGGGCCAATACAACTGTCTGCTCGTGGTTGTCGACAAAAGAACTTGGTTTGCTCACTTCCTACCTCTAGCTTACCCATACATAGCAGCTAAAGTGGCCCTCTTCTATATGCAACAACTATACGAGCTCCATGGATTCCTAGGAGCAATCGTGTCTCACTGTGACCCAGTTTTCACCAGCCATTTCTAGCAGGAGTTGTTCAAATATGCAGGCACAGAGCTGAGAATAAGCATGACGAACCATCCACAGACCAATGGCCAAACAGAAAGGGTGAATCAATGCATCGAGACTTACTTGCGTTGCTTTGTGCAGGCATGCCCGAAATGATGGAGCTTTTGGGTACCCCTGGCGCATTTATGGTACAATTCTTCACACCATTCAGGCATTGGGATGACACCCTTCAAGGCCATGCTCAGAAGAGAGCTGAGACATTGGGGATAACGGCATCAACATCTTCTTCGGTGCCGACACTGCAAACTTGGCTCGAAGAACGAGCAGTCATGCAAGACCTCATACAACAACAACTCCACCGAGCGCGTCAGATCATGCAAGATCAGGCAAACAAGAAGCGTTCCTTTCGGCAATTCCAAGTCGGCAACCAAGTCTTCCTCAAGCTCCAACCGTATATACAAACATCGGTGGCTCCACGTGCCAACCACAAGCTCAGCTACAAGTTCTATGCACCGTTCAAGATCGTCGCCAAGATCAATGATGTCGCCTACAACCTCCAACTACCCCCTCAAGCAATGGTGCATTCGGTCTTCCACGTCTCCCAACTTCAACACGCATCGCTCCCCGGCACAATGGCATCTCCAGCACTGCCTTCAGGCATGGGCGACATGGCGATTCCGATCAAGGTGCTGCAATCAGGATGGCGCAAGAAGAACGACGTCATGATCGAGCAGGTCCAAGTGCAATGGTCGGCAGGTGCAGTGATCGACACCACCTGGGAGGACAGAACAGCGCTCCAAGCTCGCTTTCCCTAGGTGGAGGCTTGGGGACAAGCCTCGTCTCAAGGAGGAGGGGATGTTAACGCCCCTGACAACATGACCCCACCTGTCAACGAAACACGAGCGCGGCCCAACCGCGCCCGACGCAGCAACCAACGCTTCTTCGGCCCAGAGTGGCACAACCAGCCCGACCCGACTACGTCCACTACTTAAGGCACCAAACCCCTCCCCTCTTCGGCATCCAGTGGATCACGAACCCGGCGGCGGCACGAACCCTAGTGAAGGAAATATGCCCTAGAGGCAATAATAAAGTTGTTATTTATATTTCCTTATATCATGATAAATGTTTATTATTCATGCTAGAATTGTATTAATCGGAAACTTAGTACATGTGTGAATACATAGACAAAATGAGTGTCACTAGTATGCCTCTACTTGACTAGCTCATTATTCAAAGATGGTTAAGTTTCCTAGCCATGGACAAGAGTTGTCATTTGATGAACGGGATCACATCATTAGAGAACGATGTGATTGACTTTACCCATCTGTTAGCTTAGCACTTGCTTTCTCCATGACTTATACATGTTCCTGTGACTATGAGATTATGCAACTCCCGAATACCGGAGGAACACTTAGTGTGCTATCAAACATCACAACGTAACTGGGCGACTATAAAGATGCTCTATAGGTGTCTCCGATGGCGTTTGTGGAGTTGGCACAGATTGAGATTAGGATTTGTCACTCTGATTGTTGGAGAGGTATGTCTGGGCCCTTTCAGTAATGCACATCACTATAAGCCTTGCAAGAAATGTGACTAATGAGTTAGTTGCGGTATGTTGCATTACAGAACGAGTAAAGAGAATTGCCGGTATCGAGATATCAACGATCAAATCTCGGGCAAGTAACATACCAATGACAAAGGGAACAACGTATGTTGTCATGCGGTTTGACCGATAAAGATCTTCGTAGAATATGTAGGAACCAATATGATCATCTAGGTTCCTCTATTGGTTATTGACTAGAAGTGAGTCTCGGTCATGTCTACATAGTTCTCGAACCCGTAGGGTCCGCACGCTTAACGTTCGATGACGATCGGTATTATGAGCTTATGTGTTTTGCTGTACCGAAGGTAGTTTGGAGTCCCGGATGTGATCACGGACATGACGAGGAGTCTCAAAATGCTCGAGACATGAAGATTGATATATTGGAAGGTTATGTTTGGACACCGGAATGGTTTTGGATGAGTTCGGGCATATACCGGAGTATCGTACCGGAACCCCCCGGGGAGTTAATGGGCCTTGATGGGCCATGAGGAAGAGAGGAGGAGGCGGCCAAGTGGTGGGGCGCCCCCCCTAAGGCCCAATCCGAATTGGGGAGGGGGCCGGCCCCCTTTTCTTTCCTCTCCCTCTTCCCTTTCTCCCCCTCCTAGTTGGACTAGGAAAGGGGGGAAACCTACTCCTAGTAGGAGTAGGAATCCCCCCTTGGGGCGCGCCATAGAGGCCGGCCCTCCCCCTCCTGCACTCCTTTATATACGGGGCAGGGGAACCCCATAGACAAACAAGTTGATTGTTTAGCCGTGTGCGGTGCCCCCCTCCACAGATTTCCACCTCGGTCATATCGTTGTAGAGCTTAGGCGAAGCCCTGCGTCAGTAACTTCATCATCACCGTCATCACGCCGTCGTGCTGATGAAACTCTCCCTCGACCTCAGTTGGATCTAGACTTCGTGGGACGTCATAGAGCTGAACGTGTGCAGATCGCGGTGGTGTCGTACTTTCGGTGCTAGGACCGGTCAGATCGTGAAGACATACGACTACATCAACCGCGTTGTCATAATGCTTTCGCTTACGGTCTACGAGGGTACGTGGACAACACTCTCCCCTCTCGTTGCTATGCATCACCTAGATGGATCTTGCATGTGCATAGGATTTTTTTTGAAATTACTACGTTCCCCAACAGTGGCATCCGAGCCAGATCTATGCGTAGATGTTATATGCATGACTTGAACACAAAGGAGTTGTGGGCGTGGGTATATACATATTGCTTGCCGTCACTAGTTGTTTCTTGATTCAGCGGTATTGTTGGATGAAGCGGCTCAGACCGACATTACGCGTACGCTTAAGCGAGACTGGTTCTACCGACGTGCTTTGCACACAGGTGAATATCAAGGTATAAGTGTTCTCCCTGAGTATGCACCGTTGCGACAGTTCTTCGTGTTGAGACACCACATGATGATCGGGTGTGATAAGCTCCACGTTCACATACAATGGGTGCAAGCCAGTTTTGCACAAGCAGAATACTCATGTTGAACTTGATGAGCCTAGCATATGCAGATATGGCCTCGGAACACTGAGACCGAAAGGTCGAGCGTGAATCATATAGTAGATATGATCAACATAGTGATGTTCACCATTGAAAACTACTCCATTTCATGTGATAGTTGATATGGATCACGTGATCACTTAGATGATTAGAGGGATGTCTATCTAAGTGGGAGTTCTTAAGTAATATGATTAATTGAACTTTAATTTATCATGAACTTAGTCCTGATAGTTTTTGCATATCTATGTTGTAGATCAATAGCCCACGTATAGCTCCCCGTTTTATTTATGATATGTTCCTAGAGAAAACTATGTTGAAAGATGTTAGTAGCAATGATGCGGACTAGCTCCGTGATCTGAGGATTATCCTCATTGCCGCGTAGAAGAATTTATCCTTGACGCACCGCTAGGTGACAGACTTTTTGTAGGAGCAGATGCAGACGTTATGAACGTTTGACAAGCTCGGTATGATGACTACTTGATAGTTTAGTGCGCCATACTTTACGGCTTAGAACCGGTACCTCAAAAACGTTTTGAACACCACAGAGCATATATGATGTTCCAAGAGCTGAAATTGGTATTTCAGACTCATGCCCGAGTCAAGAGGTATGAGATCTCTGACAAGTACTTTGCCTACAAGATGGAGGAGAATAGATCAGTTAGTGAGCATGTGCTCAGAATGTCTGAGTACTACAATCACTTGAATCAAGTGGGAGTTAATCTTCTAGATAAGATAGTGATTAACGGAATTCTCTAGTCACCATCACCAAGTTACTAGAACTTCGTGATGAACTATAGTATGCAAGGGATAACAGAAACGATTCCCAAGCTCTTCGTGATGCTGAAATTGGCGATGGTAAAAATCAAGAAAAAGCATCAAGTGTTGATGGTTGACAAGACCACTAGTTTCAAGTAAAAGGGCAAGGGAAAGAAAGGGAACTTCAAGAAGAATGGCAAGCAAGTTGCCACTCCCGTGAAGAATCCCAAAGCTAGACCTAAGCTTGAAACTGAGTGCTTCTACTGCAAAGGGAATGGTCACTAGAAGCGGAACTACCCCAAATACTTGGTGGATAAGAAGGATGGAAAAGTGAACAAAAGTATATTTGATATACATGTTATTGATGTGTACTCTACTAGTGTTCATAGTAACCCCAGGGTATTTGATACCGGTTTAGTTGCTAAGATTAGTAACTCGAAACAGGAGTTGCAAAATGAACAGAGACTAGTTAAGGGCAAGGTGACGATGTGTGTTGGAAATGATTCCAAGGTTGATAAGATCACCATCACACACTCCTTTTACCTTCGGGATTAGTGTTGAACCTAAAATAAATGTTATTTGGTGTTTGCGTTGAGCATGAATATGATTGGATCATGTTTATAGCAATATGGTTATTCATTTAAGTCAAAGAATAATTGTTGTTCTGTTTACATGAATAAAACCTTCTATGGTCATACACTTAATATAAATGGTTTATTGAATCTCGATCGTAGTGATACACATATTCATAATTGATGCCAAAAGATGCAAGGTTAATAATGATAGTGCAACTTATTTGTGGCACTACCGTTTAGGTCATATTGGTGTAAAAGCGCATGAAGAAACTCCATGCTGATGGGCTTTTGGAATCACTTGATTACGAATCACTTGATGCTTGCAAACCATGGGCAAGATGACTAAGACTCCGTTCTCCGGAACAATGGAGCGAGCCACTGACTTATTGGAAATAATACATATCGATGTATACGGTCCGATGAATGTTGAGGCTCACGGCGGGTATTGTTATTTTTTGACCTTCACAAATGATTTGAGAAGATATGGGTATGTCTACTTAATGAAACATAAGTCTGAAACATTTGAAAAGTTTAAAGAATTTTAGAGTGAAGTGGAAAATCATCGTAACAAGAAAATAAAGTTTCTATGATCTGATCGCGGATGCAAATATTTGAGTTACGAGTTTGGTCTTCATTTGAAACAATGCGGAATAGTTTCGCAACTCACGCCACCTGGAACACCATAGTGTAATGGTGTGTCCGAATGTCATAACCGTACTTTATTAGATATGGTGCGATCTATGATGTCTCTTACCGCTTTATCACTATCGTTTTGGGGTTATGCATTAGAGACAGCTGCATTGACGTTAAATAGGGCACTATCTAAATCTGTTGAGATGACACCATATGAACTGTGGTTTGGCAAGAAACCCAAGTTGTCGTTTCTTAAAGTTTGGGGCTGCGATGCTTATGTGAAAAAGCTTCAACCTGATAAGCTCGAACCCAAATCGGAGAAATGCGTCTTCATAGGATGCCCAAAGGAAACTGTTGGGTACACCTTCTATCATAGATCCGAAGGCAATATATTCATTGCTAAGAATGGATCATTTCTAGAGAAGTAGTTTCTCTCGAAAGAAGTGAGTGGGTGGAATGTAGAACTTGATGAGGTAATTGTACCTTCTCCCGAATTGGAAAGTAGTTCATCACAGAAATCAGTTCTAGTGATTTCTACGCCAATTAGTGAGGAAGCTAATGATGGTGATCATGAAACTTCAGATCAAGTTACTACCGAACCTCGTAGGTCAACCAGAGTATGGTCTGCACCAGAGTGGTATGGTAATCCTTTCTGGAAGTCATGTTACTAGACGATGACGAACCTACGAACTATGAGGAAGCGATGATGATCCCAGATTCCGCAAAATGGCTTGAGGCCATGAAATCTGAGATGGGTTCCATGTATGAGAACAAAGTGTGGACTTTGATTGACTTGCCCGATGATCGGTGAGCCATTCAGAATAAATGGATCTTCAAGAGGAAGACAGGCTGTAACACCCACGATGTGGCTATATCTCCCACGTGTCGGAGCACGACTTAGAGGCATAACCGCATTGTAGGCATGTCGCAAGAAGGGTAATCTTTACACATCCCATGTACTGAATAAGAAAGAGGCACAGGGTTGGCTTACAATCGCCACTTCACACAATACATAAATATATCATTACATCATCCAGATACAATCAAGGTCCGACTACGGAACCAAAATAAAAGAAGACTACCCCTAATGCAAAAGATCCCCGATCGCCCCGATTGGGCTCCACTACTGATCAACTGGAAACGAAACAACACAACGAACACGATCTTCATCGAACTCCTCCTTGAGCTCGGTTGCGTCACCTGCACGGTATCATCAGCACCTGCAACTGGTTTTGGAAGTAATCTGTGAGTCACGGGGACTCAGCAATCTCATACCCTCGCGATCAAGACTATTTAAGCTTATGGGTAGGGAAAAGGTAGTGAGGTGGAGCTGCAGCAAGCACTAGCATATATGGTGGCTAACTTATGCAAATGAGAGCGAGAAGAGAAACAAAGCACAGTCGTGAACTAGAAGTGATCAAGAAGTGATCCTGAAACTACTTACGTTCAAGCATAACTCCAACGCCGTGTTCACTTCCCAGACTCCGCTGGAAAGAGACCATCACGGCTACACACGCGGTTGATGCATTATAATTAAGTTAAGTGTCAAGTTCTCTACAACCGGACATTAACAAATTCCCATCTGCCCATAACCGCGGGCACGGCTTTCAAAAGTTCAAAACCCTGCAGGGGTGCCCCAACTTAGCCCATCACAAGCTCTCACGGTCAACGAAGGATATTCCTTCTCCCAGGACGACCCGATCAGACTCAGAATCCCGGTTACAAGACATCTCGACAATGGTAAAACAAGACCAGCAAAGCCGCCCGATGCGCCCACATCCTGATAGGAGCTACACATATCTCGTTCTCAGGGAAACACCAGATGGGACATCCTACGAGTAAAACCAACCCTCAAGTTTCCCCGAGGTGGCCTCGCAGTCTACTCAGTTCGGACCAACACTTAGAGAAGCACTGGCCCGGGGGAGGGGGTTAAAATAAATATGACCCTTGAGTCTGCAGAACCCAAGGGAAGGTGATAGGTTGTTAGTGCAAATGGTAAAACCAAGGTTGGGCCTTGCTGGAGGAGTTTTATTCAAAGCAAACTGTCAAGGGGTTCCCATTATAACCCAACCGCGTAAGGAACGCAAAATCAAGGAACATAACACCGGTATGATGGAAACTAGGGCGGCAAGAGTGGAACAAAACACCAGGCATAAGGCCGAGCCTTCCACCCTTTACCAAGTATATAGATGCATTAATTAAATAAGAGATATTGTGATATCCCAACAATAATCATGTTCCAACAAGGAACAAACTCCAATCTTCACCTGCAACTAGCAACGCTATAAGAGGGGCTGAGCAAAGCGGTAACATAGCCAAACAACGGTTTGCTAGGACAAGGTGGATTAGAGGTTTGACATGGCAATATGGGAGGCATGATATAGCAAGTGGTAGGTATCGCAGGATAGGCATAGCAATAGAGCGAGCAACTAGCAAGCAAAGATAGAAGTGATTTCGAGGGTATGGTCATCTTGCCTGAAATCTCGCAAGGAAGAAGAACGAGTCCAAGAAGAAGACAAACAAACGTAGTTGAACGAATCCTCACAAACGCGACGTTATCGGAACCAACCCGAAGAAGCACACCGGAAAGAAGCAAACAACATGGTAAACAACCATCACATAAGCATGGCATGATGCACAATCAAGTATGATGCATGTCCGGTTTAAATATGCATGGCATGGCAAAGTGCAGAAACAAAACTACAAGTTAAGTGGAGCTCAATATGTAACAAGTTGCATATTGAAGAAACACCACATTTAATTATTTAGTTCTCTCCCATTTAGGTACTCAATAATTTTAAATGTTGATTAACATGGCTAGAGGTGAAGCAAATGAAAACTACACAATCTAAGCAATTTAAATGGGGTCGAAAACAACAACAACAACAATAACAACAATTCCGATAAAACCCCATATGCATTTAGCAAATTAATGCAAACAACAATTTTAAATATTCTTGATGTTGTTACCATGATGCGGATGACTTGAGCAAGTTTTATGCACTTTTTATTAAAAGTTAACATGAGCATATTATGAAGCATTTGTCACCGTGGTGGAAAGAAAAGGGTGCCACGGTGATGAATCCGAAAATGATGTCACGGCACCATATCGGTTCCGGTAGCTTATGGAGATACCGGTGCAAAGGAAGGGTGGCGGGAGCGTGCAAAAGATGGTGGGGTGATCCCGGTAACCGGGTCCCCACGAGTTAGCGGCAGAAGAGGAGGACCGAGCAAGTGACAACTCGGACACGGTGCAAACATAGGGTGCAACTCATACATCACGCAACATTCATTCACGGGCATCGTCTCGGGGTTATACCTTCCAAGGGTGCATTCTCGGAGCGGTTCGGGTACATTGAGGGAAACAGTTGTTCTCGTGACGGTGGTGAAAGTAGCGGTTCTCGCGGGTCGTAGAGGAAGTAGTTGTACATGTCCGTGGATGTTCGGGTCACAACGAGGAACTTGACGTTCGCAGGGTCTTCGAGGGTCGACGGAAGTGGTACTCGGTCGCTTCGAAGAGGTACTTCGTGGCATGCACGGGATGGTAGTTGTACACGGTCATCGTGGGAAGTAGTTGTACATGGTTGCGTCGGTAACCAAACTTGGCGATCCAACGGGTATTGACGGTCTTGTTCTTGCGACGGTAGTCGTTCACGTTCATAGCTGTTGAGGGTCGTCGGTAGTGGAACATGACACATCGCTGTGTGTAGTCGTACTCGGTGTCCTCGGGGCATCGACTGTAGTCATGGTGCTTGGGTCTTCGAACTTGCCGGCCTTGACAACTCGAAGAGGTACTTGGCATTTTCCGAGATGGTCTTAGCATAACCGTGCGTAGAGGTACTTTGCAGATCCGTGGCACTTGCAGGCTTGGTCTCACCGAAAAGGGCTCTTGGCGATTCTAGGTCTTGCAGTGTAGTCGACCTTCGATGGAGGCAACAGCCGGGTTTGACGGTGGAGCTCGGGAGCAACCTCAACACAGAAGACCATAGGAGCTCGAGGCCGCAGGGTCACGTGCAGGAAGCGGAGCAGGGTCGAGCGGCACTGGAAACGAACCCGAAAAAGGAGAAGGGAGGGGCAGAACTCGTCGGGGCGATGTGCGGGTGCAGAGGCGGCCATGGCCGGCGAAACAGCGAGGGGAAGGCGGATGGTGGCGGAGCAGGGAACATGGTGCGGCGACGGCAGAGGCACGACGCTGGTCGTGGTCGCCGGCGCGACGACGTCCATGGCGGCAGCGGGATCCGGGCAGGAGGAAGGAGAGCGCGCTGGACGAGGGGTCACGGGACTAGAAATCTCCAGCGGCGGCGGTCTGCAAGGTCGCCAGCGTGGGCGTCATGCGAAGAGAAGGGAGCCGCTGGCGGGTTCGAGAGGAGGGGATCGAGGCCACGCCTCCGCCTCTCGTGCGGGAGGCAGCGGGGCGCAGAACGAGAGGGAGAGAGAATGAGTGGAGGGGGGAGGAGGCGCGGGCGTGAGAAGAGAGGGTGAGGGCTCGGGGCTCCTCCCTGGCGCGTGAGGAAGAGAACGAGAGGAGGGAGAGATGGATCGAGCCGCGGCTCTCCTGGCGGCGTAGTGAGGGGAAACGGGAGAGATTGAACGAGGGGAGAGGGAGCAAGGGTTAGGGTTAGAGGGTTAGGTGGGCCGGCTGGGCCTTGGCCAAAAGGCTGCAGGGGTAGGATGGGCCGGCGAAGAGGGAAATGGCCCTGGGCCTGGTCGGCTGGGAAGCAGGCTGCAGGCTCTCTCTCACTCTCTTAAATTCTCTTTTCTTTTTCTTTAGACAGAAAAAAATAAAGAGAAATGCACAGGGTGAAAGGATAGGTGTATGAGAGATATGAGAATATCCTCAAGACCCTGGAATTATACCCTATTTTAATAAATTGCTTTGGGCATTTTTAAAGGTAGAAAATTAAACCATGTTGAATCAACTTCAAACTTGATGCAATTTTGAACCCAACCAGAACAACGTCAAAAGAGATGAAATTTGGCAGAGAGGTTGAGGGCATGGTCGAGAATTTAAAGGAAAAAAATGAACATTAATAGAGAAGGGGAAAGTGGCACTTGCAAAAGAAAGGAAATAGAAGGAAAGGAGAAGGAGATGATGCATGGGACAAAGGCATTGGGAATTATTTTGCAAGTGTGTCAAGGTAATTCCACACGAATGGAATATTTTTATATAGCTCCCTAATATCGGGAGGATATGTTATAAAGAGAATCACCATGTGAATTACCTCGGTTTAAATGGATCAAAGATCCATGCCATTTATTTAGTTGAGTTAAGAAAGGGAAATGACATGATGGCATGATGACATGATGCAAAGCACATGATGCAAAGATGAATGCAACAGACAAAACAAATCACAGAACGAATCTCGGAAACCCTGGAAGGCATCTGAAGCTCCGGTCTTGGGGCGTCACACGGACACTGATAGTAGTGTTACTAGCTACAAAGCTCGAATTGTCGCAAAAGGTTTTCGACAAGTTCAAGGTGTTGACTACGATGAGATTTTCTCACTTGTATCGATGCTTAAAAGTCTGTCCGAATCATGTTAGCAGTTGCCACATTTTATGAAATCTGGCAAATGGATATCAAAACTACATTCCTTAATGGATTTATTAAAAAGAGTTGTATATGATACAACTAGAAGGTTTTGTCAACCCTAAAGGTGTTAACAAAGTGTGCAAACTCCAGCGATCCATCTATGGACTGTTGTAAGCATCTCGGAGTTGGAATGTATGCTTTGATGAGTTGATCAAAGCATATAGTTTTATACAGACTTTCGATGAAGCCTGTATTTACAAGAAAGTGAGTGGGAGCACTATAGCCTTTCTGATAAGTATATGTGAATGACATATTGTTGATTGGAAATGATGTAGAATTTTCCGGAAAGCATAAAGGATTGTTTGAAAGGAGTTTTCAAAAGAAAGACCTCTGTAAACCTACTTACATATTGAGCATCAAGATCTATAAAGATAGATAAGACGCTTGATAAGACTTTCGATGAGTACATACCTTGATAAGATTTTGAAGGAGTTCAAAATGGATCAGTCAAAGAAGGAGTTCTTGCCCGAGTTGTAAGGTGTGAAATTGAGTAAAGACTCAAAACCCGACCACAACAGAAAATAGAATGAGAATGAAAAGTCATTCCCTATGCCTCAGTCATAGGTTCTATAAAGTATGCTATGCTGTGTACCAGACCTATTGTATACCTTAGCATGATTTTGGCAAGGGAGTACAATAGTGGTCTAGGAGTAGATCACTCGACAGCGGGCCAAATTATCCTTAGAGGACTAAGGAAATATTTCGCGATTATGGAGGTGGTAAAAGAGTTTGTTGTAAAGATTTACGTTGATGCAAGCTTTTTACACCGATCTAGATGGCTCTAAGTCTCGATCTATATACATATTGAAAGTGGGAGCAATTAGCTAGAGTAGCTCCATGCAGAGTATTGTAGACATAGAAATTTGCAAAATACATATAGATCTGAATGTTGGATACCCGTAGACTAAACTTCTCTCACAAGCAAAACATGATCACTCTTTGGGTGTTAATCACATAGCGATGTGAACTAGATTATTGACTCTAGTAAACCCTTTGGGTATTAGTCACATGAAGATGTGAACTAATCACATAGAGATGTGAACTATTGGTGTGAAATCACATGACGATGTTAACTAGATTATTGGCTCTAGTGCAAGTGGGAGACTGAAGGAAATATTCCCTAGAGGCAATAATAAAGTTGCTATTTACATTTCCTTATATCATGATAAATGTTTATTATTCATGCTAGAATTGCATTAACCGAAAACTTAGTACATGTGTGAATACATAGACAAAATGAGTGTCACTAGTATGCCTCTACTTGACTAGCTCGTTAATCAAAGATGGTTAAGTTTCCTAGCCATGGATAAGAGTTGTCATTCGATGAACGGGATCACATCATTAGAGAATGATGTGATTGACTTGACCCATCTGTTAGCTTAGCACTATGATCGTTTAGTTTATTGCTATTGCTTTCTCCATGACTTATACATGTTCTTATGACTATGAGATTATGCAACTCCCGAATACCGGAGGAACACTTTGTGTGCTATCAAGCGTCACAATGTAACTGGGTGACTATAAAGATGCTCTACAGGTGTCTCCGATGGTGTTTGTTGAGTTGGCATAGATCGAGATTAGGATTTGTCACTCCGATTGCCGGAGAGGTATCTCTGGGCCCTCTCGGTAATGCACATCACTATAAGCCTTGCAAGCAATGTGACTAATGAGTTAGTTGCGGGATGTTGCATTACGGAACGAGTAAAGGATGCTCTACAGGTGTCTCCGATGGTGTTTGTTGAGTTGGCATAGATCGAGATTAGGATTTGTCACTCCGATTGCCGGAGAGGTATCTCTGGGCCCTCTCGGTAATGCACATCACTATAAGCCTTGCAAGCAATGTGACTAATGAGTTAGTTGCGGGATGTTGCATTACGGAACGAGTAAAGAGACTTACCGATAACGAGATTGAACTAGGTATTGAGATACCGATGATCGAATCTCGGGCAAGTAACATACCGATGACAAAGGGAACAATGTATGTTGTTATGCGATTTGACCGATAAAGATCTTCGTAGAATATGTAGGAACCAATATGAGCATCCAGGTTCCGATATTGGTTATTTACTGAAAGTGAGTCTCGTTCATGTCTACATAGTTCTCGAACCCATAGGGTCCGCACGCTTAACATTCGATGACGATCGATGTTATGAGTTTATGTGTTTTGATGTACCGAAGGTAGTTCGGAGTCCTGGATGTGATCACGGACATGACGAGGAGTCCAGAAATGTTCAAGACATGAAGATTAATATATAGGAAGGTTTTGTTTGGACACCGGAATGGTTTCGGATGAGTTCGGGCTTATTCCGAAGTACCGGGGGGGAGGGTTACCGGAACCCCCCGGGGAGTTAATGGGCCTTGATGGGCCATGAGGAAGAGAGGAGGAGGCGGCCAAGTGGTGGGGCGCGCCCCCAAGGCCCAATCCGAATTGGGGAGGGGGGCCGGCCCTCCTTTCCTTCCTCTCCCTCTTCCCTTCCTTCCCCCTCCTAGTTGGACTATGAAAGAGGGGGGACCTACTCCTAGTAGGAGTAGGAATCCCCCCTTGGGGCGTGCTATAGAGGCTGGCCCTCCCCCTCCTCCACTCCTTTATATACGGGGGAGGGGGGCACCCCATAGACACACAAGTTGATTGTTTAGCCGTGTGCGATGCCCCTCCGCAGATTTCCACCTCGGTCATATCGTTGTACAGCTTAGGCGAAGCGCTATGTCGGTAACTTCATCATCACCGTCATCACGCCGTCGTGCTGATGAAACTCTCCCTCGACCTCAGCTAGATCTAGAGTTCATGGGACGTCACCGAGCCGAACGTGTGCAAATCACGGAGGTGACGTACCTTCGGTGCTAGGATCGGTTGGATCGTAAAGACGTACAACTACATCAACCGCATTGTCATAACGCTTCTGCTTACGGTCTACAAGGGTACGTGGACAACACTCTCCCCTCTCGTTGCTATGCATCACCTAGATGGATCTTGTGTGTGCGTAGGATTTTTTTTTTGAAATTACTGGGTTCCCCAACACCTAGTTCCTCCTAGATCGATCCATTCTTGTAATCAAGCTTGTACCAGACTATTGCTACCCAAGAGAAAGATTAGATCGATTCCTCCCTTGCTTGTTCCTAACAACAGGGGAGCTGGACCGCCCTGCGTCTGCCCGTCCCCGACCCGTGGTGGCGGCCGGATCCGCCAGTTTTTTGTTCCCTGCGACTGAATCACCATGAGGAGGGGCTCCCCCACCTTATCAAGTACCCTGGATTTGCTTCAAGCATGTCTTACATCCGTAATGACCTCCTTGCCGCCATGGATTTGGGCTCGAGCTCTGCTGCCGTTCATGGCCGAAGTCCCGTGAGGCGGCAAGACCCTGGTGGTAGTGGACCGGTGCTGCAATGGTACTACAACCCTGGTGTGGTCTTCTAGGATACAACACGGCATGGCCGGGATGAAATTGATCTAGTATGAATTCCAATTGCAAACCCTAGATCCTTTCGTTCACAAAAAAATGTTGCAACCTTTGGTTTCAATTGATGAGCATGAGATTAAAAAGAGATGTTGTCAAAATACTTGTGTTTGATTTTTCTGAAATATTTCTGAGATGTTATCAATTAATGCTAGTAAAATGTTTATTCCTCCTGATGTTTGCTAGTAAAATGTTACAAGTGTGTGTTGCACTTGCTACATGCTACTTCATGTATGTTACATGCTATATCCTAAATGCTGCATGCAGGAATTGTTTTGGAATTGTGATTGACATGCTGCGTCCACTATTTTTGTTCGCACTTTTTGCATGGTTTTTCACGCAGCAAAACGAAAATTGACTTGGGCGCTGATTTTGTTGCAGAATGGTGCTGTGGAGCCATCGATTTTCCTTCATGATGATCTGCAAAATGTTGCACACCAAGAAGAAGAGGATGGCATTGATCTGAATGATACTCTGGGAACTGATAGTGACAATTCCTTGCAACTGAACACGGATGGTGCAACTCCAAATCATGGAAATGCCCATGTTGCCAGTGACAATGCTAATGGAAATGCTGCAACTCTTGTTGATGAACCAGATGAAGATATATCATCACAGCCAATTGTGCCTTCTGTTGGAATGGTTTTTGACAATGTTGAAGAAGCTCAGCGTGTTTACAATGAATATGCCTCGAAGATGGACTTTGGAACTCACATTGTGACATCAAAGCATAGTAGGAAAAAAAGCTCGGAGCAGAAGCACATTCTAATCTATAGAGTTTTTGAGTGCATACACTCACAGAAAGATCCTTCGAAGAATGTCGGTGGTAGCATTTCTGATGGCACTGCAACAAATCAATGCGATGATGTTGATATGAGCTATGCTAGTAATAAAAAATCACCAAGCAAACAAGCTGGCATCTATATGGATGTGAGCGACAAGAGGCGAAGAAACAGGTTGGAGCGATACGATTGCAAGGCTCATATGGGTGTTAGCCTCAAAGACGGTAGCTGGGGTGTGACATTTTTTTAGGCCGATCACACACACCAGCTGATGTTACATAGGGGGCGTCGGAGATTTTGCTGCTCTCACAGAAAGATCCCAGATGCAGACATTCAGTACATCACTTCGCTACACTATCGCAACATATCAACGACTAATATGATGGACTTGCTTGGAGATGCATGGTGCTGCGATCCAAGGAGTTTGCCGTATGTGAAGACTAATGTGACAAATGCAAGAGCAAAGCTACAAAGGGGCCTGTCAGAGCGTGATTTGGAGCTGACAATCGAGTACTTTGAGAGAAGACAAGTGGTGAATCCCAACTTCTTTTTCTCAAAGCTAGAAGAAGATGGAGTTGTTAGGGCACTTTTCTGGGTTGATGGGAGAACAAGGGCCATGTATCCAAAGTACAAAGATTGTGTGTTTTTCGACACCACATTCTGCACAAATCTCTACAACTTATCCTTTGCTCCGAGTGTTGGCATTACCAACCACACACACACACACACACTGTTTTCTTGGGGTGTGCTTTGCTGCCTGATGAGACCATTGAAACTTTCAAGTGGGTCTTCTAGCAATGGATGTTGGCAATGAATAAGGAGCATCCGTTGAACATTATGACTGATTGAGATCAGGCAATGGCTACAACCATCTCAATGGTATTCCCAGATTCAACACACAGATGTTACAAGTGGCACATCTTTCGGGTTGCAAGGACAAAACTAGGGAAGATGATGGGGTGGATGAGCCTTTTGCTGAAGCATTCTATGGTTGCATCAATGGTTCTGATACCGTTGAGGAGTTTCAAGAACAGTGGAAGCAGATGGTCGAGTTTTTTTGACCCGAAAACCGTAGAACTAGTTCTACGGTATAAATATATTAAAAATAAAATATGTTACAATTTACATGGTTCCCCAAGGGGTCTAGCCAATGCCAACTATGGTCGAGTGATTTGGTGTGGCTGATAAGAAACACCTCACAGACATGTGGAACAACAGGGAGATGTGGGCTCCTGTGTACTTTAGGAATAAGTTCTTCCCATTCACAGAACAACCGGGCGGTTCGAGGGCCTGAATTCCTACTTCAAGACTTTAAATCATCATGGAGACTCGGTTTGGACATTTGTGCAATAGTTTGAGCTTTGCCAGGAGCTAATGCTTGATCGTGAGGACAATGCTGGCTTCATCAATGAAGCGATGAGGCCACCACTCTGGGGCAAGTAAGTCCAAAGTCATGTAGCATTTTTTTTAGTTTTCCAGTACAGTTTGGTTGCAGCATTTCTTTGAAACGTATGTAGCAATTCTTATTCATGTTGGAAGCTTTTTTGTTTGCAGATAGAACATTGAAAAGCAGGCTGCAGATTTCTATACTATAGAGGTATTTTCCAAGTTTCAAAACTATTGGCTAAATCAACACGCTTTGGGCTGCAATATCAGGTGCAAGGGGATGTCATATGGTTTCGCCTTGTTGCAAATGACGACGTCAACCCTAAAGTGTACACGGTGCGTGTTGCCCCTGAAGATCAAACATACATGTGCAGCTACAACATGTTTGAGATGTGTGGGCTGATCTACCCACATATCATCCGTGTCATGGTTGACCTGAACATGAAAACAATAACTGCGACGTACATGCTTCCAAGATGGTCTAAGAAAGCAACTGACCTTGCGCGTGAACCGGGCGACGGGCATAGAGCTATGCACTTCCGTGTCCCCACGACAAACACCCTAAGGTTTAACTCTCTCTGCCGAAGTTTAGGAAACTCGCTTCTGATGCATGCTTCAATGATGAAGCTTATAGTTTTGTCTCTGGGATAATTGAGCAAGGCAGTGTTGGGGTTGTTGCAATAAAAGCTAGAGCAACTGATGGGGTTGCGGGAGACGAAGGTCATGCAGCAAATGAACAAGTCTCAGGGGGTTCAAGTACAGGGCAGCGGGATCCACCCCCCGTAGGACTGTGGAACCCACCAAAGTCAGCAAAGAAGGGGAGGCCAAAGGAAAAAGAGAAGCGAAGGAAGCCACTAATTGAGCTTCGAGAAGATGAAATGAAGAAGAAAGCAAAGAAGGACGCAACGAAAACGAAGAAAGCTCCAAAGCCAAGGGGAAAGAAGACTCCATGCAAATATTGTGAAGATGAGGATCACAACGTGAAGAACTGCCAACTCCTTGCTGCTTTTCTTGCTGCGAGTGCGAGCGCGAAAGCTCCGGGTGTCGAAACAATCCTTACCCTTTAGGATGTTTCATGAGGGAAAATATGATGAATTGCCTTGTAACACCCCATGACTTCTATGCATATGCAAGAATTATGATAAAAAATGTTTACAAAAAAGTTCTGTTAACTAGTTGTAAATGTTTGTTTAGTGGGATTGCAACATATTACTACATGCGGGGTTTGAAAAAGCAGAATTTTGCTTTTTACGAGAGTTGATTTAAAAAGATTCTTATTGTTATATGTTTGTGAGAGCTTACTTTTTGTAGTATGATGGTGCCAAAATTTGTAGAAGAATGTGGTTTTTTTCTTAATTTTTAAAAGAAGTACTCAATGGTTGTTGTAACCACAGCTTGATCCATTTAAAAAAACATGATTTAAGCTTTTGAAAAGCATAGTTGCAGCTTCTTAGAAACATGGTTGAAGCTTTTGAAAAACATGGTTGAAGCTTCTTGAAAACATGGTTGTAGCTTCTTAGAAACATGGTTGAAGCTTTTGAAAAACATGGTTGAAGCTTCTTGAAAACATGGTTGCAGCTTTTAGGAAACATGGTTGAAGCTTTTTGAAAACATGGTTGAAGCTTCTTGAAAACATGGTTGCAGCTTCTAGGAAACATGGTTGAAGCTTTTTGAAAACATGGTTGAAGCTTTTTGAAAACATGGTTGAAGCTTCTTGAAAACATGGTTGAAGCAAAATAACAAGCTGGGAAAGGAAAAGCCTTGAATGATTTAAAGTGCTGATTTGGCTATGCAACAAAATTTGGCTATACATGTTTCCATTTTATGTGACCTTGTAGCAATTCAATTGCAAAAGAATGTAGCACTATAGTAATGTTTGGTAGTTGTTTTTTTGAAAATAACTTTTGAAGCTTTTTTACATTATGCTTCCAGCAAAAATATTGTAGGGATGCAGCTAATTTGCATGTAAAAGGTATATTTTGGCTCTGCAAAAAATCTGACAGAAGGTTGTAGCTATTTTCTTTGAGCTTCTAGCAATTAAAGTGTGACAATGTAGCATTCACATATTATTTTCAGAAAAATGTTTTGAGGGAAAAATGCACAGAGATTCCCTTGAAACTTCAATGGATGAAGTTTGACATATTTTCATATTTCAGAACCAGCAAAACAAAAAACAATTGTCCTTGCATAATCATATTGGCAAACAGAAGAACACATCCATTAAACAGAAGAAGTGCTTCATCCAAAGATCAAGTTATGAACCCAACACAAATAAAAATATCATTCGGTTTACATACCAAAAGAACACATCTGTTTACCGGAGGTATCATTGGTTTACATACGAACACACACTACTCTAATCCTATCAAAATGCTACCACCTCAGACATGATCTAGACCTAACAAAGAAAAGAGCTTGTTCGTCTTGAACCTTCCAGAAAATGAAGCCACCAACTCTTCCTTGAATGCCCGATCCTTTGGGGCATTGTTCATTGGGTGAATGAAGAGGTTGTGTGCCAAATCCATGCGGTATCGCGCGATGTCTTCGTGTAAAAATGAATGAAAAAAGAAGCAAGTATGTTACCAGTTATTCTTGTGCTGCATAAGTATTGAAAACAAAGAAAGTAGATTGTAGCAAAATGACAAGACAAAAAATTAAAAATGTGCACCTACTTGAACGCTCTCACTGCCTTCCCATCATAGTTCTCCACATATTTGAGCCCCAAGAAGCCACAATCACACCTGTGAGATAAAAAAAAGTTCTCCATCATAGTTCCCATGCATAGTGGAAACAACAAATTGTTGAAATGGAACACATGATTAAAGAAAAATAGAAAATAAAAATCACAGGTTATTTTGCTTTGGGTAATCCTCTAGGTCAACACGGGCAAAGGATCCAACATTGACATTGAATCCGCTGCACTCTTGTGTGAGAGTTGCAAAGTTTGTGATCTACCACCGAAAACACACACGAAAGTTTGAAAATAAAATGAGGTGCGTAAAGATGACAACAGGGCATTTACGTAGATGAATCAAAGGGAAAAACAGAAATTAAATAAAGAGCATGAGCCTACCAGGTTATTGGCTTGCTTCTTCAAAGGAGATTGTTTTCCTTTTGAATGGATTGAGTCAAATACAATCCACTGCTTGTCAAGAAAGTTTGCGCAAACAACTATCCAATGGAGATCATGAACAATTGTGAAAAAAACTAGAAAAACAAAAGAGAGGCAAAAGGTACTCAGAACATATAAAAATGTTACAGCTGCGTCGCATCGTTGTACACATATTTGAAAGTATTTGTGGTGTGAAACAAAAGAAGGCTCTCGGGAAACTTATGAGGTCAAAATTTTGAGGCTTGAACTTTGTGACTGCCCTTTCAAGCTCGGGCATGAGAACTGATGGTTGGAAGGTTGATGGGTCTTGTTTTAGTAGGATCTACTTGAAAGAAACAACAAAATGGTTAGTGTGTGTTGCAACAAAAATGTGAAGAAAAAAGGAGTGAAGCATTGCTTGTTTTTACAAAAATTTACCCCCACGTGGACTGAGAACATGTATTTCTTCACGGCCCTATTGCTTCCTGCATGAGATGCGAGGTTGCTCATCTTGATACATAGTGACATAACCTCATCATTCATGTCCCCGCAAGGCTTGAAGCATACAAGGAATTTCTTGTATCCAATGAAAAATCCAGCTATGTTGACAAAAGGTGTCCTGTTACCATAGTTGTAGCCGAATGAATCATTTGTTTCGAGCAGAAAAATAAGAAATAGAAAGCAAAACAGATAGGGCTTAGGTAGCTCACGCTTGTTCATTGGGTAGTGATATTCTCAATGGTTTCCCATGCTTTACATACTTCTCATACATAGCTGCAACTTCATCGACCTCTTGCTTCTTTGCCTTGGTATTTTTTATGGCCGGAACTTTAGCCATCCTCTTCTTCCTAGTGTTCTTGTCATGTGTGCTAGGGCCACTACTTGCATCAATAATTTGGTCTTCTGTAGCGGCCATTGTAGGAGTTGTAGCAAAAAAATGGATGAGTTTGCAGGGGATTGTACAAAAAGAATTTGCTGCAATCACACAAATGCGAAAAAATGACATGGAGAAAAACAAAAAGAAATGATGCGGGTGGAAGGAAGCATACTTGGGCTGTCATCGTCATCTGAAACATGAAACACAGGGATGTTTGCATAGATGGGGCTGACTGTGCTCTTCTTGATTGTAGGCTCATCCATGCAATGCATCAACTCATAGTCTTCGGAGCTCTTTGGGGACAACTCACATGATGGCTCATCGTCCCAAATGCCGGCTGTCGCACCCCTGGGTGCATCATAGAAGAGTGGTGGGCTATGAGGTGAGACATTGCCTTCCATCTTGAAACTCACTCTTTGTTGCTCATGAGTTTCAGCAGTCTCTATTGCAACTTGTTGGTTCTTTTCCAGCTCTCCATTGACTTCGTCCTTGTTCATACTAGGTGTTGTGGCTTCATCTTGAGCTTGAGCATCAATGCCGAAATTTGCAGCTTCAACATCATTCTCTTTTCCGTGACATTCATCCATGCTAGGTGCTTCAAAGGAAAAGTTGGGCTCATTGGTAGCTGTGATGGCATCTCCAACATCACGAAGGAGAGTGGCCATACGGTTGCACTGCAATCCCTTTAAACACTGTCGAACTTGCCTGCTACATCATCCACCTCCGCTGCAAAAATACCCTTGTGCTTGTCGTACAACACTTGGAACTGAGTTGCTGCCTACAGGAAGGCAAATGTTGAACATTTTAGTCATTTGTATCATCAAGATTTTGAAAAGTTTGGATGTAAAAAAAACACAAATGTGGGTGTAGCACATTAGATGTATGGATGAAGCGACAAAACAAGTAGGTATGCTGCTGTATCACTATGTATCAAATAAACAGTGTGATTGTAGCAATTTACTGTCATGGATGAAGCAAAAACAAATGATCTATACCTCTAGGTAGCAAATTATTGATATGGATGCAGCAAAATTATGATATGGATGAAGCAAAAACAGAATGTAGTTGTAGCACACTAGACATATGAATGTAGCAAAAAAACTAGTAGGTGTGAACTTAAACCACCTATGAAGCAAAAACAGAACATGGTTGTAGCACATCTGAATGAAGTATGGAGCAAAAAAGTATACACTTGCAAATGGGTATAAAAAATAATGTGAAGCCAAAGGTAAAAAAGATAGATGAAAATGAATACAAAAAAAGAGATAATGTAGATGGGGAAAAAGTACCCTTAGATCTTGCATGCTAGGGAATGATTGGTGCAGCCAATCGTTGAGCGATGATGATAGGTGTGGTTCAACATCAACATTTGGTTGAGCCTCATTTGATTGAGAGTCCTTTGCTTGAATTTCAGCACCTTGAATTTGGCTTCCTTGGCCACTAGCTACTTCAGCATCAACTCCCTGCCCACTGGCTGCTTCAGCACCAACTTCCTGTCCCATGAGTTGTGCTGCATAGGGGGTGTTGCACAAACTCTGGATCTAGGAAAACAAAACATGAGTGGCAGAAATAAGAAGGTTGCCATAACCTAAATGGAAAAGCAAAGATTGCTACATGCAAATTCAGTGAGCAAAAAAACAGGGGGGGTGTTAAGACTCCATTGGCAAAGGAAATATATAGACGGGATGTAGCAAAATTACTTGGGTGTGTTTCCCCGTAGAAAGGTTGGACAAGAGTGAGCTTGTTCTTGTCAACTTTATCCAACCAATCAAAATCGTTTTGACAAACAAAACGTATCCTCGGCACGAAATAATCAATGACCTGCTCGTTTGGGAGGCCGACCGGGATATCAATATGATCCATGTATATGATCTGCATAGAATGGAAAAAGACATTAGCTAACAAAAACATAAATGCGAGCTATAGAAATGTATAAAAGGTTTCATGCCACTAGTACGCATCGGTGCTATACAAACGGGTTTTTAACCCCTTCCTGTGAGGACATTTGGAACCGTCACCAAGTGCGTGTGGGCGATAGGGGAGTCCTTCCCACACGACCCAGAAATCGTCGGGGATAGGCCCTCGTGGGACACAGGCTGGGGCCGCGTGCGATCGGGCGAGGCATCAAAACCCAATCATTTCCGTAGGCATGTACATCCCACACGGTGAATCCCAGAAAAACATTTCCGTAGGTATGTACATCCCACACGGTGAATCCCAGAAAAACATTTCCGTAGGTATGTACATCCCACACGGTGAATCCCAGAAAAACATTTCCGTAGGTATGTACATCCCACACGGTGAATCCCAGAAAAACATTTCCGTAGGTATGTACATCCCACACGGTGAATCCCAGAAAAACATTTCCGTAGGTATGTACATCCCACACGGTGAATCCCAGAAAAACATTTCCGTAGGCATGTACATCCCACACGGTGAATCCCAGAAAAACATTTCCGTAGGTATGTACATCCCACACGGTGAATCCCAGAAAAACATTTCCGTAGGTATGTACATCCCACACGGTGAATCCCGAAAAAAAATTCCATAGGTATGTACATCCCACACGGTGCAGGGAAAACGTTTCCATTCGTATGTACATCCCACACAGTTTTATGTGTAGGCTCATGTGTGAAAGGTGTAACTATCACACATGCTCTGCCTTGGTTAACTGTTTGCTTTTATCAACTACATCACACATGATTTGATGAAGAAAACTGTGTGGCATTGGGCTATCCATCACAAGCGCTTTTACTGCTAGAACCATTTGCAAAGTTCCATGACACATTTAGCATTTTTATTAAATTTACAATTAATAATTCTAGTATTACGCAAATTCACATTTCATACCGAATAGCTGTTTGCCAATTTCATATCAGGCACATAAATATATTATAACATCACAGTACGATAGCTACATGAAAACAACATAGTACAACATATAGCTAGTTCAACTTCATAAGAACAATATTAGGACAATATATTCATTTCCCTACTCGAGATCATCCAGGCTCGTTTTATCCACCTCTGCTTTCAGTTCAGTAAGAACCTGTTTTGCACGGGGCCAACTAGGAAAGTGCCTCCTCCTTCACCAACACCATCTTAGCAAAGCCCGATTTAAAAAATCTGAGCTCATTCTCCACCTTCAACTTTCTATCCCGCATCTTCAAATATTCTTCAGCGTTGACAACAGTTTCTCTAAGCCTACGTCTGTTCTCTTCCTCATACATGCTCCAGAGCTTCGATAGGCACATCTTCAAAGACTGTGGCCACTCTTGATCAACCCACTCCAAGTAAGAACACTTCCGTTCATCCCATAATATTTAAAACTAGATCAGTAACAATTGTAGGGGAAATGGGTTTACAGTAACATAGAAAATCACCAATGCTTATTTTGAAAAACTGAAGAAACATGTTAATTATGACATATCTTCTGAAAAAGATCAATGTGCAAATGAATTAATTGCTACTAAGACAACAACCAAATTCTGGAACATCAGAAGCTATAATTAACTACAACAACGCTACAAGTTCTTACTCATGTACAATAAATAACAAATTGAACATTTTATGAGGAAGGTAAATATAACTGCAACAACATAGCGACGGTGTTTGGATGACAACAAATTGATACTAACAGGTGTGTACATGCACAAATTTAGTAACATAGAACTAATAGCACTAAGGTCGTCCACTATGTATGCCAAAACTGCGGTAAAGACAACTGTTGCTACATCTCGCACCGGTGCCCTGCACTAGCGAGCCGATGGAGCAAAAAAAATCAGGGACCCGGACTCTGGAGCATGTAGTTGCTTCGATGCCCAGTTCCTTCATGCCATAAAGATTTAGTATTTTACTGCTTGGCTGCTCGGATGTGTGGACCAAAGTTGGCCGCACAAACTGCTGAAGTGGTGCCAAATAATTTTCTAATGGCACCACTGAGGAGATGACAACAATTTAAGATACTAGGTACAAACTGTGACACTGTCTTAGGATGTGTTTGGTTGAAGGTGTGGTATGAATGGGTTGGGATGGTGACAGTGTCTGAATCACATCTAACAAATGATTTGTAACAATGAGAGAGGGTCTAACCTTCTCTGCACATGCCAGAAACTTCCTCCCACTGTCCATAGATTCAAACGCAACTAGCTTCACGCATGGAGATTGATGGTGACAACGAGCAGATAGATCTTCAGCCACCCCGCTCCATTCGTTGCCATTGATGGTCCTAGGGAGCTACAAGAGGAAGAAATGACTCAAATTGATCGCTGGGTAAAAACCCTTTATTCCAAATCCTAGCCTGAGAGAGAGAAGAGAGGCATACCCGGGTGGTGAAGGAGTTGTCACCGGAGGAGGAACCGCTGAAGAGGTCTTTGAAGAAGACCATGGCGACCCCGACGGTAGGATGCGAGACGGCGAGAGCGAGGAAGCAACTATAGCTTAGGAATGAAGGAAGGAGGAAACAGGGGAATGTGACTTGTGGTGGGGGAGAAAAGGGGGTGGGGAAGGGGGCGGGGGTAGATATTTTGGTGGTAGGCCAAAATTTTGGAAATGTGGAGGGAAACTTTATGCGCGGTGCCGCCGGACCATTCACTTTGAACGATTGTGTGCATCACAAACGATTCTTCTGCTTTACGCGCATGGGATGAGTTTGATAATTCAAATTTTGGCAGAAATTTCCCCGGGTGCGTCATTGCATAATTTAACATCGCTTGCTAATTTGGGCACACAAAAGAGCGTACAACAGACAGACCACACTAACTGAATCGGGCAATTTTAGTAATTAAACAGAGCCAGTTGACCTAAACATTGCTCTAACAAAAGACCATCATGAAAAACAAAGCCTAAGTACGCATAATTTTAACAAATCCGCCGCCGCGCCGGCCTATGCATCGCCTATGTGAGATGAGAGGTCGATGACTTGTCCTAGCGACGTGCCGCTGTTGGTGGACTCCGCGCCCCTGCTGAAGTCGACCACATCCTCGGCGCCGCCCTCAAGGTTGTAGTACTCGTAGTAGTGGCTGCACCAGAGCTCGCATTGGTACTCCAACGCCGATTCCTCGACGGACAGACTCTTCTCTACCTCGACCTCGGCCACACGCAACTCCTCCTCCCGGCGCTCCTCGATCTTCGCCGCCTCCTGCATCTCCAGCTCCCGCTCGGCGACCTCATGAGGAAGCAGGTGCTCCATGGCCATCGCCGCCTTTTCGGACGTGGGTTGCATGCTAGAGTCCGAGGTGGCCTGGAATATCTTGGCGTGTGCATCCTCGATCTTGGCATGGATGGCCTCGACCCGGGCTAGGGCGACATCGGCGGCACAGACCGCAGCTCGAGTGCTCTCGGCGTTTGCAGCCGCTGTCGCAGCAGCAGCTGCAGCCGTCTCGGCTGCTGCAGCTGCCCCGTCGGCTGCCGCAGATGCCCTCTCGGTGGAAGCGGACGTGCTCAATGCGGATGCGGCGGCACTCTCGGCGTAGGCGGCGGCGCTGGGGGGGGGACGCGGCCATCGTACGGGCCTTCATGAAGCGTTTCCATGGCGTCATCTTTGCAAGAAGGGGGTGCGGGAAAGGGGATCAGGATTCATGGATTCGGGGGTTGCCGAGGGCCTCTGCCCACTCCTGGCGAGGAATGGGGGTACTGAAAGGACATGTACCCAGCCGCGACGCCGTGTCGACAGCAGGCAAGCACCGATGGATTCGCTCTTGTTGTGCGGCGCGTCGCGCCTCTCGCTCTGCGGTGCTCCAACAGTCTCGTCATGCGGCGAGCCGCAGCCTATCGACACGGATGCGCCTAGCTTGCTCTACGGCGCGCCATCGATCATGTTGTGTGGCGAGCTGCAGCCTGTCGATGCTGACATGCCTATCTTGATCCATGGCGCTCAAGCGCCATGTGCCAAAGGTCTGCTCAATCCTAGCAATGATACGCATCACGGCGTTGTCCATCGTGTAGCCTGGGAGCGCCTCGGCCTCGACGGGCCATGGCGCCTGCTCGTTTTCCTCATTGACGAGGTTGATGGCAGAGGTGGCGCTTTGGTGGGTTGGCATGCTTGGAAAAGGTGGATGTGCTATAGGCTGCGGTTGTCGCCTCCGTGCATCGCGCGCCGCCTAGGTTTATGCGCAGTATCGCTGGGTGGCAGGAAACATGTGAGGAAATGGCGGGAAACGGTGGCGTGTTCATAAAGGGCCATCAATTAATGGAAACTTAGCATAGAAGGAACATCGAGCTAGCACAAGAAGTAGATGATGACCAGATGAACACATACCACACTAAGGAACCCATCGATGATGAATTCATCAATCGCAAATGGTTGAATACTAGCAAGCGTTTACCCACAACACACATGGCCTATTCCATCACAAACAGGTCGGATGGATCAACTGTATGCCACGTATCGCACATTGTCAAAAAGTAATGCGGTAGACCTTCTTTAACATGTGTTAAAAAATAAAAAACAAGGACCTCGAGGTTAAATTAAGAGATGTTGTGTAGACAGAGCATATCACATATCCGGATGACCGCCCGTCCCCCAATGGACAATAGATGTTGTGTAGATAGAGCATATCACATACGTCTTATTATAAGCAATCATTTGTGTTATTATCGATCTTTGCACACATTTCTAATTACAGACCTGTTTGCCACATATCACACACATCTTGATATATTGAACCATTTCTGTTCTCTTGTCTCGCACACACCTTGATCTGGCTGACCGTTTCTTTTGTGTTGCCTAATCACAAACAGTTCATCCGAGTGAACCGTATGCTGTATATCGCACACACCTTCATCTGGCTGCCTGTTTCCTTTGTTCCTCCTCATCGCAAACAGTTAATGGAACTGAACCATATACCCTGCATCGCACACGCAACTAAAATCTGAACCGTGTTTAATGCATCCTCCATCGCAAACGTTTTGCACCTTTTTTGACGGTTTTTTACACCACCGTTTGTGATTATTGCATCGCACACAGTTTCCTCGAAGGGTCTCTGATCGTAGTGTCGCGTTAGCAGCATCCTGCAATAGTGTGCAGCAAAGAAAAAAGAATGGAGGTATTTCATAATGTTGCGTTGCATACCGCTAACATGGGAAGGCATGAAGCGATCTGAAACTCTCCTACGTTTTCTGTATTTGCTTGCATCCTCTTCTTCTCTTGAAAGATTGCAACCTCCTCCATCGCTCGTGCCAAGACATGTCTTCCAAGGAAGCTAGATACTCGAGATTCACCATATTGCCAGTGCCTGGGCACAAAACTGATGCCAACGCAATGAGTGCCCAAGTCCTATTTATCATAACCACGTCCTCGTCGCTGCAGGTAATGAGCAACTTGACAACATGGGTGATTGGAGCCCTGTTCCCCTCCTTGTAGATGGTGCGAAGATCATGTTCATCACTCTTATTAAGAAGCTTCACAGGTCTATCACCAGATGGCACATTGAAGTTCCTTTTCACCATGAGCTTGCTGAAGTTGATTTATTTGTTCTTGTGTTTGAACTCAGAGAGCATGTGATTCGTGTTCATCACAACAAACTCAATGAGCTCATGGGGCACCTTGAAAGACCGGATGTCCAACAAGTCTTTGAACGGTCCCTCCCTTATGATTCTCTGTTTCTCTGGTGATATTTGCTTCCCAAGTTCACCCAACCTTTTTGAGTTAAACCTTGTCTTAAAGCCACATAGATTGCCTTTCTTCTTATTCTTCTTCTTAACCTTCTTACTCCGCTCATTCTCACCAGAGGTGCCTGCAACATCTACAAAAATAAAAAAAACAAGTCAATAAAAACCTAAAGCTGCATCATCAGTAACTAGGAAAAAACATACATGCACACATAAATTTTTTTGTAAAACATATGAAACATACAAGCACACACAAAAAATGCATAGAATAAACATTGCTCTCTGAAATTAGCATGTATAGTAACTTAAATCTACAAAGATCCATCAAACCAAAAAAATCAGTTGGACCGTGCTTAATTTAAGCTACTAACACCACTGAAAAAAGCTACTAATGACAAATTGAGAAAGGTATGACCTCCGGACATTCCAAAAACACCACCGACACTAGCTGTAGTTGAGCTAACGAAAAAGAGCTATATATGGTACAACAAACGCTATGAGAGAAACAAAAAAAAGGAAAGAATAGGATATGCATCAACAACATTATGACTGGAAAAAATAATGATCAACAACAAACTAAAAGAGCATTAGATTTTAGCAAGGGCAAACATCCCCTGAATCATACGCCTTTCCTCAAATGGCGCAGTGGAGAAGTTAACTATGAGCAGAATCCAAGACATGAGTATTCTAAACTGCTAGAGTAAGCATGATCATAGTATGTTCAGACTTGGGCACAAGCAAAAACACAGAGAAAAAAGTACTAGAGTGTAGCAGGAAATATCTTGCTCTGAACTACTAGCAGCAAGTTGGGCGTAGTTTAGTGAGCGGCAAGTCAGAGCAAGGAACTGCCGCGGCCACACAGCACGAACATGAGAATTAAAAATGGAGTACTAGGAGTAGAAACATGTATGCAGCTACATGCTACTTCCTGGATGCTACATGCTACATCCTCCCATGCTTCAAGTAAATCCACACAAGCATAGACTACCATACTTCAATTAAAATCGTTTATATTCTGAAATTAATTGGGTCGAAAAAAATCTGCTAGTCTACCATTGAAAAGACAAGCCACGAGTTTACTCAAAAAACACTATCATTTCTTTGTAATGTTTCTATTTTTGACATACTGGAACATTTGGTCAGCTCCGTGCATACATATGGGTCACAGAGCAAAAGCTTCACATAGTATGGGTCAGAAATTGTGGAGTAAAAATTTCCTGTGTCCACAACTTGTCCCAATGTGCTCATGAATGCACTGGTGTCGAGGCTTCATATGCTCTACTGCCTTGCATTGCTCATATCTTGCAGAGTGCTACTGAACTCTCTAGAATACATATACTATACACAATACAGACAATATATTTTGCAGCAGGCAATGACCGCCGTGCAGTCACCGTAGCAGCAAGTGCATTTTACTCACCCTAAAATTTCAACCCTAAAATCATGGAAGAACAGATCCCTCACAAACACTAGGCCCTAATCCTCTGATTCAACATGACAAAAATCGTGGACACACAGATCTGTCACAAACCCTAGGCCCTAAACCTCTGATTCAACATGACAAAAATCATGGACGCATAGATCCGTCACAAACCCTAGGTCCAAAATCCTCCGATTCAACCTAACAAAAACGTCGAGCATGGCCGACATCAATTCCCCCCTACCGAGACGACCGGTCGGGAACACACTACGACCCACGACATCACTAGATGGCTATCCTATTGGGGTGGAGAAAATCAAAGGGATAGAGACAGGGGATAAGAACAGGCACAGGGGAATAATTACCTGCCAAGGGATCCATTAGTCCCAGGGGAAGGGAAATCTGTCCTGGATCCGGTCGACGTCATCTCCCCTTCGGTCCCAGATTTGAGGCGCCGCCGACGTCGTCGCCCCTTCGGTCGCCGAGAGCCGCCGTCCCTCCGCTCCTCTCTCTCACTGGCTGACGCGAAATGACACTCTTGTAACCCCCTTCGTGAATGGTTGCAACAAAACTGGGGGGAGCACCTAATTGGATTGAGGGTGGACACGTGGCACAACCTCTGTCTTTGGATCTAAAGTGATCCACCGCGTAGAGCGCGTCCGGCGGAACGGTTCGGCCGGCGCCCCAGCCAGAAACAATTCCCAATTATTTTTTAGTGCGCTCCCTGTTTGTGGGCCTCTATGGACCGCGCGATCAGACTCCATCATGCGGCTGCTATGCCAGTTGTCCCGTAGTCGGATTTTGTCTCCGCGCAACGACCGCACACCTGGGTCCAGTTGCATCGCACAGTGCAGCGACCCACTTTTTGTGGTGTACCCCCATTGTCATTGATGCTATAGGATGAAATCGATGGTGAGAGAGGAAAGAGTAGTGGGCGTTGGTGGTTTCAAATTTTGTGCCACTAGCATCTCCCACGCACCCACCATTTGCCCCATCCTCTCCCCTCTCTCCTCTCTCACCAGTAGCAACCGCAGCCGGAGACGGGGCGCAGGAAAGCGAAGGCATAGCGTGGGCGGCATTCACTGCTTGTCGCCGGTGTAGGTATGGTCCCTGCCCATCCTCGAATCTTCTCCCCTTGCCACATCCCCTCGATGCGGTAGTTTTTTAGTGGTCGTCGACGGGGAAAGAAGTGGTTACCACGGTGTTAGAGGGGTGGCCTTGCTTACCGTGGCGGCGACAAGGTAGTTTGTCATGATCTGGAATTTTTGAGTTATACCGCAGCGTTGTAGGGTGATTTCCTTTTATATTTTGTCGGTTAGATCCTGATGTAGGGTAGAACCCTAATCGGCCGATCTTTCACGAAAGGAGCGGATCCCGCGAAGAACACGAGGAACACAAAGAGGGAAACGAGGGAAATCACAAGGGGAGACACAAGAGGAACACTCAAACTAACAAGAACAAGTCACACAAGTGCTAGACCCTCGAATACATAAGAGAAGATAGACGTTCCACGGACAACTAAGGACGATGCAAGGGTAGCCGGTGTTCTCCGTGAGGAGGTCTTGAGTTCTTCCCTAAAGAGGGGTCTTGAATCTGCTTGGGGGGATCTTCTCCGGTGGAGGCTCGAATCTCCGTGGAGAAGGTAACCAAGTGGATGAGCAAAGCTCTCACACAAACATGAGCTAAACCTTTGCTAACCCTAGAAAGTTGTACGGGGTGGAGTATATATAGTCTAGGGGGGAGAAGGGATACACGGGCCTCGGCCCTTCACTGTGCACAGACAGGGGAGGCCGGATGTCCGGGCTGGTCGGGCCGGATGTCCGGGCTTTCAGGCGACGCCGGATGTCTGGGCTGGGGGGCCGGATGTCCGGGCTGGAGTGGTGGCATTTGCTGCTCTCGGGTTCGGAGGGGTCGGATTTCCGGGCCGGTGGCCGGAAGTCCAGGGGCTCGGGAGAGGCCGGATGTCTGGGCTGCCGGGGCCGGATGTCCGGGGCCTGTAGCTTCCGGCGGCTGTGCTGCTGTAGTGAAAGACGCTCCAGGGGCCGGATGCCCGGGGCCTGGGAGATGATCTTGGCTCCTTCCGTTGGCTCTCCTCATCCGTGGACTTGGGGACTTGTACATCTTCATGCGCATCTTCGGAGGGCCCTCTTGGTGCCTAATCATGCATAACACCTCGGACTTAGGTAGTAGCCATGTCTCATGCATAGAAAGTGGAAGTTCGGAGAGGAGTGAGTTCACCTTATCTTCGATAGCTTTGGCTCGGGCTCGTGTCATTGGTCCAAGTGGTGTCATTGGAGGTGTAGGTGCGTCCATGGGGATGATCTTGGGATGCTCCGCATCATCTCCCCTTAGAAGAAACAACAAAACCCAAGAAAACGAGCTTATCAACACCAAAAAGGCATTTCTCCATATTAGCATAGAGGCGCTCTTTTCTAAGAGTTTGAAAAACGGCGCGGACATGGGTGACATGCTCTTTGATAGATTTGCTAAACACAAGAATTTCATCAAAGTAAACCACAACAAATATACCAATGTAAGGGCGAAAGACATGATTCATAAGGCGCATAAAAGTGCCTGGTGCTTCCGAAAGACCCATAGGCATGACTAACCACTCATACAAACCAAACTTGGTTTTGAAGGCGGTTTTCCATTCATCGCCCTCTTGTATGCGGATTTGATAGTAACCACTCTTAAGATCAATTTTGGAAAATATAGTGGCACCGCTAAGCTCATCAAGCATATCATCTAGGCGTGGAATGGGGTACCTATAGCGAACGGTGATAGCATTGATAGGTCTACAATCGGAGCACATGTGAAAGCTACCGTCATGTTTTGGCACAAGAATGACCGGGACGGCACAAGGGCTCAAACTCTCACGCACATGTCCATGGTCAATAAGATGTTTTACTTGCCTTTGTATTTTTTTGTTTCGTCGGGGTTGACATGGTATGGAGCTTTGTTCTAAAGAGGTGCTCCGGGGATGAGGTCGATTCGGTGCTCAATGCCTCGTAGAGGAGGTAGACCCGGAGGTAGCTCATCAGGGAAAACATCTTGAAATTCCTGCAAAAGAGCACTAGAGGAAGAGTGTGAGAAGTGTTAGTTTGTGGTGCATTGTCCTTGCACACGAGGACATAGTGTAGGACACTAGATGGGTTCTCACACACTTCTCTATTCTCACGTTAGGTGGCAAATAGAACTAGGTTTTTGTTTTCTCTCATCGTGGAGGCGCTCGATTTTGGCTTGTGGCGCTCACTCTCTTTTTGGTGGCTCTCTCTCTCACTATGATCTCCATGATGGGTGGCTTGCTTGTCGGCGATCACTTGACTTGGCGACATTGGACGGAGGATGTACTCCTTGCCCTTCATCTTGAAGATGTAGTGGTTCGTTCGGCCGTTGTGGATGACTCCTCTATCGAATTGCCATGGCCGTCCAAGGAGAAGATGACAAACGGTCATTGGAACGACGTCGCACTCCAAGGTGTCTTCGTAGGCGCGGATTTTGAAGGAGACTTGTACTCGGTGCTCGACTTGGATGGTGCCGGAGTCACTAAGCCATTGCACTTTGTATGGATGTGGATGCTTCGTCTTGGGCAATTGGAGCTTGGAGCAAATTTCTTCACTTGCGAGATTATGACAACTCCCTCCATCGATGATGACCTTGACAGATCGTCCATTGGGCCTTGGTGTGGAATATGTGGCATCATTGGTCTTCTTCTTGGTGATGTTGGAGAGTCAAGACTTTGGAGACAACAAGTGCGGGACTTGAGTCTTCATCACAAAAGACTTGTTCTTCTTCATTGTTCACATGGCGGTGCATGGCGACGTGCTCGAGGGCTTCCATTTCGCCTTCGCTCATGGAGTCATAAGTGCCATCGTCGTTGAAGACCATAGTTCGCTTGTTGGTGCACTCGTAGGACTTGTGGCCTCGGCCTCCGCAAGTGAAACACTTGAAGGAACTTGTCTTGACATTCTCATCGGTTGGGGTTGATGATGATGAAGCTCTCGGCTTGAAGTTGCTCATAGGAGGATGGCTTGTAGTTGACGAAGCTTTCTTGGAAGTCAACTTGTCGATGTTGGAAGTAGAAGATCTTGTAGTCGGTGTTGGAATCGTTGAACTTGGTTGTTGGAGAAGCCGTAGGACTTGGATGAGAACTTAGCACACTTGAAATCATCTTGTACTTGGCGTTCCGCTTTGGTAGCTTGGTGCACTAGCTCGATGAGATTTGAGTATGGTTGGAAATCGGCGATCTTCTTGATAGTATGATTGAGTCCATTCAAGAAACGTGCCATTTTTTGCTCATCATCTTCCATGACATTGGCTCTTATCATTGCAATCTCCATCTCCTTGTAATATTCTTCAACGCTCTTTGTTCCTTGCTTGAGTTGTTGGAGTTTCTTGAAGAGGTCGCGGTTGTAGTAGGTAGGTATGAAGCGTGCTCTCATGACATCCTTCATTTGTGCCCAAGTAGTGATGGGTGGTTCACCTCTTGCCTCTCGGCGCTCTTTGATTTGTTCCCACCAAATGAGGACATAGTCTTGGAACTCAAGGGATGCCATCGCGATCTTCTTCTCTTCTTCATAATTGTGCAAACGGAAGATCTTGTCAACCTTCAATGCCCATGAAAGGTACTCTTCGGGATCGTTGCTTCCGTTGAACTTGGGCATGGTGAACTTGAGTTTGCCATAATGTTGCTCTTCATTGTGTTGGGGTCGAGGATGATGATGCCCATGTTGTTGATGATTGATCAACTCGTGGTGCTCTTGGCGCGGAGGGTTGTTATCGTCATGTTGTTCTTGCCGTGGAGGATCTCCATTGTCTTCATGCTCTGGATTGACTTGTTGTTCCTGGCGAGCTTGTGGAGGAGCTCGTCGAGCTCGAGGAGGAACTTGATGATGCACGCGAGCTTGAAATCTCCATTCTTGAATTTCTTCGCGAAGTGCTTCCTCTTGTTCACGGGCTTGTCGGCTTCGGTCGGCTATGCCTAGACTCGAATTGCATAGGGCGTGTTGCGCCGCAACTGCTTGAGCGTCACGGAGTTGTTGTTCTTGACGTTGTGCCTCGGCATCTTGAGAATTTTGGTGTAGACGCGCTCGCTCTTACTCTTCATGTTGGCATTGTCGTTGCCGTTCTCGTGCTAGCGCAAAGGCCTCTTGAGTTTGACGTTGTCGGCGCTCTTGAGAGTCGGTGTCTCGTAGGGGATTGAGGCTTGCTTGACGGTTGGTGCGCGCGGCTCAGCGAAGGGTGTTCGATGTCAGTGTACTTGAGCCGGAGAGGGTGAAGTCGGAGTGGCGGCTTGAACGGCTCCTTCTTGAAGTGGAAGACGAGCGGTTGAGCAACAAAGCACGAGTTTCGTCCATCCTTGCGTCATTCTCTTGCTTGTGATCGTCGAGCTTGTGGTCGAAGTAGTCCCTTGTACGTTGCTCAGAAAGTAGCAAGTCTGCGGCGAGGTTGTCGATGCATTCACTCATAGCTTGTTGCTCTTGATGCAAAGCATGTTGTGCACCAAAGAGGTGACTCTTGGTGACGAAGGAGTTCATGTCGTCGTCTTGCTCCATGAAGAGTGGGTTGGTAGAAGTACTTGGCCTATCCATCATTCCAAGACAAACGTGAGTGGTAGAAAGAGAGGAACGAGTACCAAATGTACCTTGACCGAAGTTGAAAGTGGATCGAGGATCACTCCAATGTAGGACAAGGAAATAACACAATTGGTACTAGTTCTTGTCAGTTTCTCACACCTACACAAGTAAAAGCTTTTGGTGGAGCTTGGTTAGGATGGTGGCACAAAAATTGATGCAATTGTAAGTGAGCTTCAATAATGTTGGAAAAGATTCGCAACATGCAATGTAACAAGTAGACCAAGCATATAAGGTACACGGAAACACACACACAAAAAGATAAGTGGGGTTGTCCAACCAAGGGTGAGCCAAAATGTGGAATCCAGAAAAATGCTCTTGTTGCACAACACTAGAGAGACGCTAGCACGATTGCACAATAGGCGGATACAAGAACTTGCGCACAACCTACTTAGCAAAAATGCAATGACTTCTATCCCAAATATTTCTTTATGCAAGGTGTTGCTATGATATGATCCAAGATGATCGAGTATGACAATCTTAATGTTGTAAGATGCTATTGTTCTTGCTTAAAAGCTCTTTGCTTATCTTTTCTCTTTGCTTAAAAGCTTTTTTTGGCTCTTTGATGTTTGAGCTCTTTTCTCATGCAATTCTTGACGAACCAAGATAGCAAGTGAGTATGGGATGACAACTTTGTGACACAAGAGATGATACCAATATATGCAACAATGATGTATGTATGCTATGGGAAGTATGATCACTAATGTGCACAAGTCTCGTTGCCGGCAATACTCAATGGCTAGTCTCGATGGGTAAGCAACGCAAAGGAGTAAGGCTATGATGGCTATCAATGTAATGGCAAGAGTGATATGTCCAATACCAAGATGAGGTTACCGGTCTTGCTTCCGGTATGCTGTCAAAATGGTGGCACGAATACCAAGATGTAGTCGAGGTGGTCGTTGTTGATGATGATGTAGGACGACAGTGATGATGTAGGACACGTCCGTGGAAAATATGAGCGGCGGTGATGTCGATGTCGAACCGTACCTAGATAGCCGAAACACAAAAGGATACGGTACCGCACTCAAATTCTCAAATCTCGAAGTAGCAAATGTGTCGGAGAGTGAAACAGTCCAAAAATGGTTGGGTTATGCGGAAGTGGTGGAGGTATGCGGAAGTATATATGGTATATGTTGGGCACCGGAACAAAATTTGGTGGAAATTGTGTGGAAAACGGGGCAGTGGATGGAGATGTTGCTGCCAGGGGTCGGATGACCGGGCAGAAGGCCGGATGTCCGGGCTTGACGGGCCGGATGTCCGGACTCTGGATCCGGGGACGAACGGGATGAACACCGCGTGGAGAGGTTAAATCCGGGCGAAATTCGGAAGAATTTGTGGATGGAAATTGGGGAAAAAAAGGATGTGAAGCTAGATCCACTCAAAACAAAGGAAATCCACGGATCCAAACCAACAAAATCTCAACACACCAACAAATCACAAAAAAATTTTTGGGGCTATTTTTGGTGGGGAATTTTCGAATAAGGACGAAAAACAACAAAGCAAGGCTAGAAACACAACGGGGAGGCTCCGAAATCGTGATCAACGTGGCTCTTGATACCAAGATGATGTAGGGTAGAACCCTAATCGGCCGATCTTTCACGAAAGGAGCGGATCCTGCGAAGAACACGAGGAACACAAAGAGGGAAACGAGGGAAATCATAAGGGGAGACACAAGAGGAACACTCAAACTAACAAGAACAAGTCACACAAGTGCTAGATCCTCGAATACATAAGAGAAGATACACGTTCCACGGACAACTAAGGACGATACAAGGGTAGCCGGTCTTCTCCATGAGGAGGTCTTGAGTTCTTCCCTAAAGAGGGGTCTTGAATCCGCTTGGGGGGGGGGATCTTCTCCGGTGGAGGCTCAAATCTCCATGGAGAAGGTAACCAAGTGGATGAGCAAAGCTCTCACACAAACATGAGCTAAACCTTTGCTAACCCTAGAAAGTTGTACGGGGTGGAGTATATATAGTCTAGGGGGGGAGAAGGGATACACGGGCCTCGACCCTTCACTGTGCGCAGACAGGGGAGGCCGGATGTCCGAGCTTTCAGGAGACGCCGGATGTCCGGGCTGGGGGGCCGGATGTCCGGGCTGGAGTGGTGGCATTTGCTGCTCTCGGGTTCGAAGGGGCCAGATGTCCGGGGGTTCGGGAGAGGCCGGATGTCCGGGCTGCCGGGGCCAGATGTCTGGGGCCTGTAGCTTCCGGTGGCTGTGCTGCTGTAGTGGAAGACGCTCCAGGGGCCGGATGTCCGGGGCCTTGGCCGGATGTCCGGGGCCTGGGAGATTCTCTTGGCTCCTTCCGTTGGCTCTCCTCATCCGTGGACTTGGGGACTTGTACATCTTCATGCGCATCTTCGGGAGGGCCCCCTTGGTGCCTAATCATGCACAATACCTCGGACTTAGGTAGTAGCCATGTCTCATGCATAGAAAGTGGAAGTTCGGAGAGGAGTGAGTTCACCTTATCTTCGATAGCTTTGGCTCGGGCTCGTGTCATTGGTCCAAGTGGTGTCGTTGGAGGTGTAGGTGCGTCCATGGGGATGATCTTGGGATGCTTCGCATCAGATCCCGTCTCAAACAGGCGCATCCACATCACGTAGTTACGGCGAGGGATCTTGGTTCGGTGCCCTAGAAATCTAGGATGATTTTAGGTTGATGTTTTAGGTATATTTTGCAGTTTCCCCTCAAACCCTAGATAGGCAATTTTGGTTCAAACTTGATGTGGTAGAGAAATCAGTAGTTGTGGTTGATCGTCTTTTTGATTTTGGGGTTGTTATTTTTTCTACACACTTGCAACTGAGGTGTATCCAGTTGGCATTTGTAGATGTATGAGTTGCACCAAAAAAAATGCAGTTGAATACCTTGATTTGGGGATGGTGTGGTTTATGTGTAGGAGAGGTACATCCAACTTGCCTAAACTTGTTGTAACTATGCATTTTGTACCTGTGAGGGTGTGTAACTGAAACAAATTTTGTGTGCAACTACATGCCTTTTAGTGTGCAAGTTGAAGAAATGATTTGTGCAACCAGAAGTTGACATTGTGCATAACCTATTTTTTTGCAGTAAAAATGAGTGTAGAAGGTGAAACTGGTGGAAGCAAAGGAGGGATAATTTCAGTACCCATGTGCTTTTTGTAGAGAAGGCCTTTTTGAGCAAGTTTGACGTGTTATGCACGTTGTGTTCACTTTTTTTTGTAACTGTCTGTTCTTGTTGTTTTTGTCTCATGTAGGGGAATGTACCATAGTCTAATTGGTGAAATCAGAAAAGGACGGCTGAGCGGGCCCTTCGCACCTCCGCTGACGAGGGTGATGAAGTTCAGGTAAGGATCTAGGATAACCTAAACAGCTGTTTCCCGTACTTGAGGCAATGTACGATTTTTTTCCAGTGTGAGTAACTAGGCTCTGAAATATGTTTTTTGGTGTTTTGTCTATTTTTATGCTCCTTCTCGTGATTTTGTGTCATGTATGTAGGGAAAGACGTCAAAGACGGAAAGCGAAAGCCATAGCGCCCGATGTAGGCGCTTCCTCATCTGCAGTAGCTATTGAGGTATATCTAATTGACTTATTTTGTTGTAATCTTTTTGTAGCTGCACATTAATTTTGTAGTAGTTGGTTGCCCTTACTTTTGCTGTTGCACATGAAAATGATTGGGGTTGGCACACTTTTTTACCTTTGCTGTTGCATATAAAAATGATATGATAGTTGGTAGTATTTTTTATGGAAGTTTATTTTTTCCTGGGTCATTCTCATGAAAATGATAGTAGTTGCATATTAAATTGGTTGTAGTTGCACATTAAATTGGTAGTAGTTGGCAACCCCTTACATTTTTGCAGTTGCACATGAAATTGATTGTAGTCGGCACCCATACCTTTGTTGTTGCGCATGAACTTGATTTTAGTTGGCACCCATTACCTAGCCATTTTCAACCTGCTTGTAACTGTTAACATGTGCATCATATTAAAATACGCCTTATATCAAAGTTGAGCATTTCTCTATGATCTACATGATGGTGTCATTTTCATCTATATTAGAATCCATCTGCCTGATGCAAATTGTGGTTGAAAACTGCATCCTGATGTTAATTGCAGAAACTGTTAATTTTTCCCAACCTTTTCTTTTGATGACGATCATGAATATATAGCTCATGTGGACATGATTCTTACATTTTTTACACTTTATCGTGTGTACTTTCATGCCATGCCCATTGATGCCATGTTAAGTTTCTATAGCCATGAATTTGTGCCCATTGATGCCATGATTTTGTGCCAATGGAATAGAATGAACCTTGGCATGTCTACTACATGTACACAACATTTTCTTGCATATTTAAATTTGTTTTACTTGTTGTTCTCTTACTGTTAAGAGAGCATGATGATGTTTCACAATGCATATCATTTTCTCTCAACGGAGTGAAGGTGGAGAGGAAGGAAATGAAGCAAATGAACCCCATCGACGTTCATAGGCTGGGAGGATAAGGGCCTCACCAAGGAGGTTTGTCAAGATGAATATGGATTTGGCACACATTCAAAGGACTTTCCTGTATGAGAAGATGTTGGGGGGCTTAGTGAACTTAGCTGACACGCTGCCTTCAGAGTTGACTAAGTTCCTGGTCCAGTCGACCCAAACAACTCTGCTATGGTCTTTCCAGGAAGGGGCACTGTCGGTGTCAAAACCGGCGGATCTCGGGTAGGGGTCCTGAACTGTGCGTCTAAGGCGGATGGTAACAAGAGGTAGGGGACACGATGTTTTACCCAGGTTCGGGCCCTCTTGATGGAGGTAAAACCCTACGTCTTGCTTGATTATTCTTGATAATATGAGTAGTACAAGAGTTGATCTACCACGAGATCGGAGAGGCTAAACCCTAGAAGCTAGCCTATGGTATGATTGTATGTTGTCCCACGGACTAAAGCCCTCTGATTTATGTAGACACCGGAGGAGGCTAGGGTTACACAAGGTCGGTTACAAAGGAGGAGATATCCATATCCGTATTGGCTAGCTTGCCTTCCACGCCAAGTAGAGTCCCATCCGGACACGGGACGAAGTCTTCAATCTCGTATCTTCATAGTCCAACAGTCCAGCCAAAGGATATAGTCCGGCTGTCTGGAGACCCCCTAATCCAGGACTCCCTCAGTAGCCCCTGAAGCAGGCTTCAATGACGATGAGTCCGGCGCACAGTGTTGTCTTCGGCATTGCAAGGCGGGTTCCTCCTCCGAATACACCACGGAAGAGTTTGAATACAAGGATAGTGTCCGACCCTGCAAAATAAGTTCCACATACCACCGTAGAGAGAATAATATTTCCACAAATCTAATCTGCTGACACATTTTGGCAGCATGACATCACGCCACGACCCGGTAATTATTTGAACCGTTTTTCTTTAACCAGCCCCACACAACACGAGGCGGTTTCTTGACACGTCTTGTCAAAGCAGAGATCGTGTTCCCCTTATCACGGGATTCTCATCAATACGGACGTGGGTAACCCAACTGCGCCACCAATTACGGCGCTTGGGGGATAAGCGAGTTTTACCAGGCTAGTGGGGGCGCATAGTGTTGTCCGCCCTTATAAAGGGATAAGGTTTCACCTTTTTCTACCCACGCCTTCTTCCTCCTTGCTCATCCATTCTTGCGCACTCGAGCTCCAATGGCCAAGTCCACATCCTTCTCCTCAACTCTCTCCAAACATGTCCGGAGCGGGAGGCAAGTGGATGGCCTCCTCCGTCACGGAGGGACACATCAAAAAGCTACGTGGAGCCGGAAACTTAGCCCCGGATATCGCGCACCGGCTGCCAGCCGCGGGGCAGGTCGTCCCTACCCCGGAACCTCACGAAAGGGTGGTTTTCCTCCCCCACTTCGTCCGCGGAGTGGGGTTTCCCCTCCATCCATTCGTCCGTGGCCTCATGTTTTATTATGGACTGGACTTCCATGATCTGGCCTAGAATTCCCAATTGGGCTCCACTACTAGATCCGCAAATGCTGGATCCCCGATCGGCCCAACCGGGCTCCACTACTGATCAACAGGAAACGAAAACAACACAACGAACAAGATATTCATCGAGCTCCCACTTGAGCTCGGTTGCGTCACCTCCACTGGTATCATCGGCACCTCCAACTGTTTGGAAGTATCTGTGAGCCACGAGGACTCAGCAATCTCACACCCGCGAGATCAAGACTATTTAAGCTTATGGGTAGGAACGGGGTAATGGGGTGGAGCTGCAGCAAGCACTAAGCATATATGGTGGCTAACATACGCAAATAAGAGCGAGAAGAGAAGCAACGCAACAGTCGTGAAGCTAGAAATGATCAAGAAGTGATCCTGAAACTACTTACGTTCAAGCATAACACAAGACCGCGTTCACTTCCCGGACTCCGCGAAAAGAGACCATCACGGCTACACACGCGGTTGATGCATTTTAATTAAGTTAAGTCTCAAGTTCTCTACAACCGGACATTAACAAATTCCCATCTGCCCATAACCGCGGGGACGACTTTCGAAAGTTCAAACCCTGCAGGGGTGTCCCAACTTAGCCCATCACAAGCTCTCACGGTCAACGAAGGATATTCCTTCTCCCAGGAAGACCCGATCAGACTCGGAATCCCGGTTACAAGACATTTCGACAATGGTAAAACAAGACCAACAAAGCCGCCCGATGTGCCGACAATCCCGATAGGAGCTGCACATATCTCGTTCTCAGGGCAACACCGGATAGGTCAAGCTATGAGTAAAACCAGCCCTCGAGTTGCCCCGACATGGCCCCGCAGGCTGCCCGGTTCGGACCAACACTTAGACAAGCACTGGCCTGGGGGGGTTAAAATAAAGATGACCCTCGGGTTGGCCGACCCAAGGGAAAGGTAATAGGTTGTTAGGCGAATGTAAAACCAAGGTTGGGCCTTGCTGGAGGAGTTTTATTCAAGGCGAACTGTCAAGGGGTTCCCATAACACCCAACCGCGTTAGGAACGCAAAATCAAGGAACATAACACTGGTATGACGGAAACTAGGGCGGCAAGAGTGGAACAAAACACCAGGCATAAGGCCGAGCCTTCCACCCTTCACCAAGTATATAGATGCATTAATTTAAATAAGAGATATTGTGATATCCCAACATATCCATGTTCCAACATGGAACAAACTTCAACTTCACCTGCAACTAGCAACGCTATAAGAGGGGCTGAGCAAAAGCGGTAACATAGCCAAACAACAGTTTGCTAGGAAAGGTGGGTTAGAGGCTTGACATGGCAATATGGGACGCATGATATAGCAAGTGGTAGGTATCGCGGCATAACAATAGAGCGAACAACTAGCAAGCAAAGATAGAAGTGATTTCGAGGGTACGGTCATCTTGCCTGAGATCCCGCAAGGAAGAAGAACGAGTCCATGAAGAAGACAAACGGACGTAGTCGAACGGATCCTCACAACTCCGGAACGAAACCGAAGCTAATGAGAGAAGCAAGCTGGAAAGAAACAAGCATCATAGTAAACAACCATCACATAAGCATGGCATGATGCACAACCAAGTATGATGCATGCCCGGTTTAATGAGGCATGGCACGGAAAAATGCACAAACAATCCTACAAATTAAGTGGAGCTCAATATGCAACTCCGTTGCATATTGACGAAACACCACGTGACTTATTTAGTTCTCTCTCGTTTAGGTACCCATCAATATTAAATGTTGGTTAGCATGGCAAGATGTGAAGCATATGAAAACTACCTATCTACGCAAGTTTAAATGAGGCCGGAACAAACAAATATTCTGGAAAAATCCTCATACGCATATATTGGGTTTGGTACTGTTCTGCCCTAAACCATATTTTAGAGTTGTTAAACATGCAAAGTAAAGTCACCATGTTAAACTAGGCTTTTTTCTACCCCATTTACATATAAAGTTTATTAAAATCGGAGCTATGGTTATTAAGTTATGAATTAAAGCATTTTAACAAGGCATTTATGCAAATTAAAGCAAACAACAATTTAAACATTGCAAACGTGCATGAAAGTTGGATATTGTGAAACTAGATCAAATTCTAAGCATGTTACATGTTTTATTTGGATGCATGGTTCAAAAGTTATTGGCAATTTAAAATAGGGGCAGTTCTGTAAATATGCAAAGCTCTGAGAAATTAACAAATCGCTGACAACAGAAAAAAATGAACGGGCCGAATCAGAGGCCGACCCAACAACAGGAAAAAAACAAAGGGGCGTCGACGCGGTGGCCTCACCATGGGCCAAGCCCAGCTGGTGCAGGCGCTGGGCCTTGGAGGGAAGCTGGCGATGCTGGGCCTGGAAGATCGGGACGAGGCCGACTGGAGCCTCACGACTAGAAGTCAATGCAGGCGCGGTTGCCTGGCCTCGCTCGATGTAGAGGAATTAGACAGAGGAGGCGAGACATGGGGCGGCTTCAGGCGATGTAGGGCACGGCGGCGGATGGAGCTCGATGGACTCCGGTGACGCGGGAAGCTGAGGAGGCCAAGACGACATGGCAGGGGTGCATGCAGGGGTCTTGTCGATCCATTCGAGAGTTAGATCATGGCGGCGGCAGCGTAGCCGTTCCTTCACAGCGGCATGGAGAAGGAACTCCAGTGAGGGGACTTGGCGAGATGAACACCAATGACCTTGAGGACGAGCGGGTGCCGCGGCTCCAGGAGCAAGCCGAGGCGACGACCGGGGCGACTCCGGCGTGCGATGCGGGACTTGGCGGTGAGGGAACCAGGCGGAGGCGAGGGGAGCAGGTGCGCGACGTGGAAGAAGACCGTCATTGTGGCCGCGGGTCACAGGGAGGCATGGCTCCGGCGGGCAGGGGATGTCGACAAGATGCAGAAGGGAAGCTCCCATGGCCTCCTCATGTTCGCGTGGTCCTGCTAGAGTGGCGTCTTGCTGCTGATTCAGTCGCCGGCGGCGACGGCGCCAGGTGGATTCTGGGCGGAGGCGAGATCTTGGAGCGGGCGGATCCATGGCGACGGGGCTCGGGCGGCCGGTGGCTTGACTCCGGTGACGCGGGGCTGAAGAAGAGCTCGGGCGCCATGTGAGGGGCTCGGTCAGGCTCGCCATGGGCTCCTGCGGGAGGGAGAACGCGAGGTAACAGAGGGATGTGAGGCATGGGAAGAAGAAGAAAGGAAGAGAAAGAGTAGGGGCGCGAGGGAGGAGGAAGGGCCTCGATCCAATCGGGATTGAGCTCTGGCTGGCTGCGGGTTGGTAGATCGGAGGAGGCGCTGGTTGGCTCGGGTGAGATCCCGAGGGAGATGGCGGCGCTGCGGATGGAATGGATGGGACAGGGGCCTAAAAAGTAGGGTTAGACCGAATATATAGCCAGTAGATTTTTTGGTAGGGGCTAGCTCGTCCCTCCGATTGAAATCGGACTGTCGAGAAATAAATAGGTAGGGAGTCCAAAAAGAAAACTGGAGATGTTTTGTAGATGTTTGGGGATGATTCGGACCCAACGGTGACGACTGCCCGGGTTGGGTTCGGGTGAGTTTCGGACACGCACGCGAGGGGGTTTGTGTACTGAGCAAAGAGGGGTTTTCGGACCGTGCGATCGCATCGGACGGCTCCGGACGCGAAGAGGGTAGGTGGACTGCCGGTGGGGATAGTGGGCTGTGTAGAGAGGGGGTGGTCTGCGAGGAATGAGGAGGAATGCAGCCCGACGGCTGTTTCCGGATACCGAAAACGTCCGACGATAGACCGGCTATACTGCCGCTATAGTTATCCGTTGGGGCATCAAATGGACTCCGAACATGATGAAATTTGACAGGCTGTCTACCTACACTATAATAAGACCACACGCCAACTTTCATCCCATTCCGAGAACATTCTCCGGCCACTTATAAAATAGTATTTCGGAGGTGCCGCGGGCACGTGCAAGTGTGTCTGGGCTCAGAACGGACAACGGAAAGAACGAGGAGACCGGGACAGATGCAAGTTTCAAAAACATGATGATGCAATGCACAAGATGACATGATGAAATGCAACACGCAAGCAAATGACATGGCAACGTCGGCGAAAAACTGGAAGACACCTGGCGCATCGGTCTCGGGGCGTTACAACACTCCACCACTACAAGAGGATCTCGTCCCGAGATCTAGGATGGCACCGGAGGGAAATGGAAGAGGAAGAGAAGAGGTAAAACTAAGTTGCTTCTTTGACAAACGAGTGAAACCAAAGAACCTTGAGTGGTTAAACAAAATGAAAGAAAAAATACAACAAAGATGAACAAAGTTGAGAACACTCTGGTTGGAAATGGAAGGCAAAGAATATGAGCTTGGCAAAAATGGAAGCACTTGGATGAGAGTTCTGTTAGAAGAGGAATGATAGCCACAACACACCGGTTAAAACAAGATATAGAAGGAATAAGAATGATATAATTTGGACAACACTTCGACAGTAAATGGAAGGAATTGAACAAGAACTTGACAAGATGAGAGGATACTTGACGAAATCAACAATACACTGCCTTCGGAACTATTGAAAGAATGGCACAAGGGATAAGAAAGATTTCAGACATCACTCCGGTTGAGAAGGGAGGCAAAACTTGATAAGATGAGAGAGCTCGAATGAAAACACGACACTCCGGTTAAATGGATAAGCAAAAGGAAAGAACATGATCCTCACAATTTGAGATGAAGAGTGAAGAGAGAAACATCACAATGCTTCCGGAACAAAAGAATAGAAGCTAGATTGTTGGGATAAAAGGACGGAGAAGAAAATGACAACTTCTGCCACAAATGAGCTTGAAAAAGCATCTTTAGGAGAAGGGTCGAACGGAGTTGTTGGAAAAGCAACAACAAAAAAAAGAGTAAGCTTGTAGTGGACTTATGGAGAACATCTCAAAACTATGAGGTGAAATTCTGCCACTATAGAAACAAAAGATTGGATTGATATGAACAAGGAGACGAGAAACTTATATCACCGGGAGAATAAATGAAGAACTTGGGTCATTCATAAGTACCATAATTAGCAAAAATCCTTAGGGAAAGCTTTAGGCGAAATATAACCCAAGATAACTCCAATGAAGAGATTGGTTGGTTTAAATATCTCATTCTTAACAATTTGCGAATCATGAAACACGAAGGGAAATTGTCAAGAATGACATAACACCACCTGAAAAGATAAGGTAGAAGGAATTTCACTTCAGAATGCAAGATGAAGAATACTTGAGCTCCTCTAAAAATAATCTCGATGAACACTTCGAGAAGGAATTAAATCCTTGATGAACCACCATGTAGAACCTCCATGAAGAACTCTGGTAATAAAAGAATGATCAAAAGAAGTGAAGGATGAAAAGAATAAGATTGAGGCCTTGCAATGATTAGATGAAGCTTTCAAATGATATAACCGAGAAAACTTGGAACTCAGGAAAAGAAAGATGAACAAAAGAAATCAAGAATTTTGATGAGCCTCTGGAATAAGGAATTGAATTTACTCAATGAAGCAAGAATAAGAATTGCATTATGCCTATCCTTCACCAATTTAAATTGATGACAAGCAACGGATTTTTCATACTACTCATTCTCGTAGAAAGGATTAGGATATATATAGCGCCAACTTGAGAAGGTATTCAACGAACCACTGGTAGGACTGAAACAACGGATAAATTAATATGATAAAGAAGGAAGAGAAATCTTGAACGAACCACCGTAAGAATTGAAAATAAAAGTAGCAAAGGCACAATTCACCGGGAAGAATTGGAAAAACGAATGAAGATACTTGAGGGAATTTGATACCTGAGAACGAAGAGATCATGAACTGATTAGAGGATATTTGAATGAAGCACCGGTAAGATTTGGAGAACGATAGCTAGACGCTGAGAATGAATAATTCTGAGATGATGGGCTCCGGAGAATCAAACTGAAAAGACTCCTGAATTGCTCCGGATGGTTGAAAAGAATTCTCACAATCGAAAACAATTATGAGAGGGTGGCATAAAGCTACAACCCTGAATCTTCAAGAAAAATAGATATGATTGAAGTGAAACTCTTCTTCGGTCTTCAAAATTCAAGAATGACGACGAGAGACACCACCATGGATTTTTGAGACACTCCGAAATAATGTAGAATATAAAGGTTGAATCAACAATGAAAAGAATTTGAAAGATCTTGGAGAAAGACATATGACTGATGGCAATTCATTCTTACGTCAAACTTTGAGAGAATTGAGAATAACTCCAGGAAAATAAGAAGAGTCAGGTAAGATCCTGGGAAAAGACCTGTGGGTTAGGGCCCACTCAAAAGATACATTGTTGAATGATTACTTGGAAGAGAGATTGCACCGGTTATATTACATGGCTTGAATGTGATAACATCCTCAAAAGAACTTGAGCGAATTGAGAATGGAAACTTGAATCTTCTGAGATATCTTTAGCACTCCGGAACAATTGAATGGCGAGAAGTGGGTGACTAAGAGGTGCACCGGCATGAGAAAACATTTGAAACGAGGAAAAGATATGATCAACAAAGCTTAAATTGAATCCACCGGAGGAGAAATAGAACGAAGAATAATACACTTGAAGCTCCGTTAGTATCTTCTTGAGAATCACCGGATAAGAATATTGATGGAAAAGAATGCAGATGCTTCCCATCAATAACATGATACTTGATTAAGAAATCTAAGTCCTTGAAGAAGAAGGGGGGGAGGGGGGGAAAAACAAAAACAACTTGGGACTGGTGGAATGGAACAAACATCATTGAGAAGAACTGATAATTGATTTTACAGATGGGGAGAATGATGGGATCATCTCGAAGGGAAGCATGCCGGTTGGAAAGAATTGACAAGACAATCTCGATGATCAAGAAGGATTTGTATTCACATAGAAATATGAGAACACCATTTAGAAAAGGTATGGAATCAACACTTGACTTCGAAGCAACTCGAATACCAGAACTGAAAACAAAACAAAGGATTGGCTTGTAGAATAAGCCGGAAACAAACATATGATAGACCCCATATCGTATCATGTGTCTGTTGGAAAGATATCCTACACGATACTTGAATTCCCACTTATAAACTCCCGAAACTTTCTGGTTATGCAATCAGGTGTTGTGGATACAGGGGAAGCATAATATCTCACCCAAACTAGCAAATCCTACATCCAGCTGTATCCATCCTTCAACACATAACCAAGAAACCTTCGGAAATCATGTACCTCAACCTTCGAAAAGCATCCGTCATACGAGTTATAGCAATACTCTTGAACTCCCGCCCCAGTACTGGGTGGCATCGAGGTTATCTCACCAACAACTGCATAAAAGAGATTTTCGATGTCGGTGAACTCAGGTATTCCAGAACTGCAACGATAAAATTGTGACGACAACACCTCGGAGCTCAACTCCCCGGGACACTGCCACAACCCCTAAATGTCAGGAGGCACCAAGAATAATGTTCTCGTCACAAAACCATCAGAACGATTCCAAGATACCCGCATGATCCTAATTTTTTTTCGTGAAATTTGAGGAGAGAAGAGTCAAAACTTCTACGTCAGGAGGCCTCACCAGAGCGACGAAGGGACCGAGGAGTAAAAAGAATCCTACTCTCTGATATATATAATCCTAAGACTCCAAACATTTTGTTCTAGACTCAACAACGTCAGCGATTTGATCAAGCAGGGGGCTCCTAAGTCGGGGGTGGCTCTGATACCAACTTGTAACACCCACAATGCGGCTATATCTCCCACGTGTCGGGGCACGACTTAGAGGCATAACCCGCATGGTAGGTTTGTCGCAAGAGGGGTAATCTTCACACAATCCCATGTACTGAATAAGAAAGGGATAAAGAGTTGGCTTACAATCGCCACTTCAAACAAATACAAGTTAAACATACATCATCCAGAATACAATCAAGGTCCGGCTATGGATCCAAAATAAAAGAATACAACCCCAAATGCTAGATCCCCGATCGGCCCAACTGGGCTCCACTACTGATTAACAGGAAACGAAAACAACACAATGAATAAGATCTTCATCGAGCTCCCACTTGAGCTCGGTTGCGTCACCTGCACTGGTATCATCGGTACCTGCAACTGTTTGGAAGTATCTGTGATCCACGAGGACTCAACAATCTCACACCTGCGAGATCAAGACTATTTAAGCTTATGGGTAGGAAAGGGGTAATGGGGTGGAGCTGCAGCAAGCACTAAGCATATATGGTGGCTAACATACGCAAATAAGAGCGAGAAGAGAAGCAACGCAACGGTCATGAAGCTAGAAATGATCAAGAAGTGATCCTAAAACTACTTACGTTCAAGCATAACACAAGACCGTGTTCACTTCCCGGATTCCGCCGAAAAGAGACCATCACGGCTACACACGCGGTTGATGCATTTTTAATTAAGTTAAGTTTCAAGTTCTCTACAACCGGACATTAACAAATTCCCATCTGCCCATAACCGCAGGCACGACTTTCGAAAGTTCAAACCCTGCAGGGGTGTCCCAACTTAGCCCATCACAAGCTCTCACGGTCAACGAAGGATATTCCTTCTCCCAGGAAGACCCGATCAGACTCAGAATCCTGGTTACAAGACATTTCAACAATGGTAAAACAAGACCAGCAAAGCCGCCCGATGTGCCAACAATCCTGATAGGAGCTGCACATATCTCGTTCTCAGGGCAACACCGGATAGGTCAAGCTACGAGTAAAACCAGCCCTCGAGTTGCCCCGACGTGGCCCCGCAGGCTGCCCGGTTCAGACCAACACTTAGACAAGCACTGGCCCCGGGGGGGGGGGGGGTTAAAATAAAGATGACCCTTGGGTTGGCTGACCCAAGGGAAAGGTAATAGGTTGTTAGGTAAATGTAAAACCAAGGTTGGGCCTTGCTGGAGGATTTTTATTCAAGGCGAACTGTCAAGGGGTTCCCATAACACCCAACCGCGTTAGGAACGCAAAATCAAGGAACATAACACCGATATGACGGAAACTAGGGCGGCAAGAGTGGAACAAAATACCAGGCATAAGGCCGAGCCTTCCACCCTTTACCAAGTATATAGATGCACTAATATAAATAAGAAATATTGTGATATCCCAACATATCCATGTTCCAACATGGAACAAACTTCAACTTCACCTGCAACTAGCAACGCTATAAGAGGGGCTGAGCAAAAGTGGTAACATAGCCAAACAACGGTTTACTAGGAAAGGTGGGTTAGAGGCTTGACATGGCAATATGGGAGGCATGATATAGCAAGTGGTAGGTATCGCGGCATAGCAATAGAGCGAACAACTAGCAAGCAAAGATAGAAGTGATTTCGAGGGTATGGTCATCTTGCCTGAGATCCCGCAAGGAAGAAGAACGAGTCCATGAAGAAGACAAACAGACGTAGTCGAACGGATCCTCACAACTCCGGAATGAAACCGAAGCTAACGAGAGAAGCAACCTGGAAAGAAACAAGCATCATAGTAAACAACCATCACATAAGCATGGCATGATGCACAACCAAGTATGATGCATGTGCGGTTTAATGAGGCATGGCATGGAAAAATGACAAACAATCCTACAAATTAAGTGGAGCTCTCGTTCAGGTACCCATCAATATTAAATGTTGGTTAGCATGGCAAGAGGTGAAGCATATGAAAACTACCTATCTAGGCAAGTTTAAATGAGGCCGGAAATAACAAACAACAATTCCGGTAAATCCTCATATGCATATATTGGGTTTGGTACTGTTCTGCCCTAAACCATATTTTAGAGTTGTTAAACATGCAAAGTAAAGTCACCATGTTAAACTAGGCATTTTTCTACCCCATTTACATATAAAGTTTATTAAAATCGGAGCTACAGTTATTAAGTTACGAATTAAAGCATTTTAACATGTCATTTATGCAAATTAAAGCAAACAACAATTTAAACATTGCAAACGTGCATGAAAGTTGGATATTGTGAAACTAGATCAAATTCTAAGCATGTTACATGTTTTATTTGGATGCATGGTTCAAAAGTTATTGGCAATTTAAAATAGGGGCAGTTCTGTAAATATGCAAAGCTCTGAGAAATTAACAAATCGCTGACAACAGAAAAAAATGAACAAACCGAATCAGAGGCCGGCCCAACAACAAGAAAAAAAATAAAGGGGCGTCAGCGGGGTGGCCTCGCCATGGGCCAAGCCCAGCTGGTGCAGGCGCTGGGCCTTGGAGGGAAGCTGGCTATGCTGGGCCTGGAAGATTGGGACGAGGCCGACTGGAGCCGCACGACTAGAAGTCAACGCGGGCGCGGTTGCCTGGCCTCGCTCGATGCAGAGGAAGTAGACAGAGGAGGTGAGACGCGGGGTGGCTTCAAGCGATGCAGGGCGCGGCGGCGGATGGAGCTCGATGGACTCCGGCGACGCGAGAAGCAGAGGAGGCCAAGGCGACATGGAAGGGGCGCCTGCAGGGGTCTTGTCGATCCATTCGACGAGTCAGATCACGGCGTCGGCAGTGTAGTCGTTCCTTCGCAGCGGCATGGAGAAGGAACTCCGATGAGGGGACTTGGTGAGACGAATGTCAGTGACCTTGAGGACGAGCGGGTGCCGCGGCTCGAGGAGCAAGCCGAGGCGGCGACCGGGACAACTCCGGCGGGTAATGCGGGACTTGGTGGTGAGGGAACCGGGCGGAGGCGAGGGGAGAAGGTGCGCGATGTGGAAGAAGACCGTCGTCGTGGCCGCGGGTCACAGGGAGGCATGGCTCCGGCGGGCAGGGGATGGCGACGAGGTGCAGAAGGGCAGCTCTCATGGCCTCCTCATGTTCGCGGGGTCCTTCTGGAGTGGCGTCTTGCTGCTGATTCAGTCGCCGGCGGCGACGGCGCCAAGTGGATTCTGGGCGGAGGCGAGATCTTGGAGCGGGCGGATCCATGGCGACGAGGCTCGGGCGGCCGGTGGCTTGACTCCGGTGACGCGGGGCAGAAGAAGAGCTTGGGCGCGAGGGCGCCATGTGAGGGGCTCGGTCAGGCTCGCCATGGGCTCCCGCGGGAGGGAGAACGAGAGGTAACAGAGGGATGTGAGGCACGGGAAGAAGAAGAAAGGAAGAGAAAGGGCAGGGATGCGAGGGAGGAGGAAGGGCCTCGATCCAATCGAGATTAAGCTCTGGCTGGCTGCGGGTTGGTAGATTGGAGGAGGTGCTGGTTGGCTCAGGTGAGATCCCGAGGAAGATGGCGGCGCTGCGGATGAAATGGATGGGACAGGGGCTTAAAAACTAGGGTTAGACCGAATATATATCCAGTGGATTTTTTTGGTAGGGGCTAGTTCGTCCCTCCGATCGAAATCGGACGGTCGAGAAATAAATAGGTAGGGAGTCCAAAAAGAAAAATGGATATGCTTTGTAGATGTTTGGGGATGATCCGGACCCAACGGTGACGACTGCCCGGGTCAGGTTCGGGTGAGTTTGGGACACGCACGCGAGGGGGTTTGTTTACTGAGCAAAGAGGGGTTTTTGGATCGTGCGATCGCATCGAACGGCTCTGGACGCGAAGAGGGGTAGGTGGACTGCCGGTGGGGATAGTGGGCTGTGTAGAGAGGGGGTGGTCAACGAGGAACGAGGAGGAATGCAGCCCGATGGCTGTTTCCGGATACCGAAAACGTCTGATGATAGACCGGCTATACTGCCGCTATAGTTATCCGTTGGGGCATCAAATTGACTTTGAACGTGATGAAATTTGACAGGCTGTCTACCTACACTATAATAAGACCGCACGCCAACTTTCATCCCATTTTGAGAACATTCTCCGGCCACTTATAAAATAGTATTTCGGAGGTGCCGCGGGCGCGTGCAAGTGTGTCTGGGCTCAGAATGGACAACGGAAAGAACGAGGAGACCGGGACAGATGCAAGTTTCAAAAACATGATGATGCAATGCACAAGATGACATGATGAAATGCAACACACAAGCAAATGACATGGCAACGTCGGCGAAAAATTGGAAGACACCTGGCGCATCGGTCTTGGGGCATTACAATCTAGCTGAGGCCGAGGGAGAGTTTTGTCAGCACAACGGCGTGGTGACAGTGATGATGAAGTTACCGACGCAGGGCTTCACCTAAGCACTACGACAATATGACCGAAGTGGAAAACTATGGAGGGGGACACCGCACACGGCTAAGAAATCAACTTGTGTGTCTATGGGGTGCCCCCTGCCCCGTATATAAAGGAGCGGAGGAGGAGGAGGGCCGACCACAAGGGGCGCGCCCAAAGGGGGGATTCCTACTCCTAGTAGGAGTAGGTTTCCCCCTTTCCTAGTCCAAGTAGGAGAAGAAGGAAGGATAGGATAGGGAGAAGGAAAGAGGGGGCACCGCCCCCTCCCTAGTCCAATTCGGACCAACCCATGGGAGGGGGAGCGGCCTCCCCTTGTGGCACTTCTCTCCTTTCCACTAAGGCCCATGAAGGCCCAATACTTCCCCCGGCGAATTCCCGTAACTCTCCGGTACTCCGAAAAATACCCGAACCACTCAAAACCTTTCTGATGTCCGAATTTAGCCTTCCAATATATCGATCTTTACGTCTCGACCATTTTGAGACTCCTTGTCATGTCCGTGATCTCATCAAGGACTCCGAACAAACTTCGGTCATCAAATCACATAACTCATAATACAAATCATCATCGAGCATTAAGCGTGTGGACCCTACGGGTACGAGAACTATGTAGACATGACCGAGACTCATCTCCGATCAATAACCAATAGCGGAACCTAGATGCTCATATTGGCTCCTACATATTCTACGAAGATCTTTATCGGTCAAACCGCATAACAACATACGTTTTCCCTTTGTCATCGGTATGTTACTTGCCCGAGATTCGATCATCAGTATCATCATACCTAGTTCAATCTCGTCACCGGCAAGTCTCTTTACTCGTTCCATAATGCATCATCCCATGACTAACTCATTGGTCACATTTCTTGCAAGGCTTATAGTGATGTGCATTACCGAGAGGGCCTAGAGATACCTCTCCGACATTCGGAGTGACAAATCCTAATCTCGATCTATGCCAACTCAACAAACACCATCGGAGACACCTGTAGAGCATGCTAAGCTAACAGATGGGTCTTGTCCATCACATCATTCTCCTAATGATGTGACCCCATTCATCAAATGACAACACATGTCTATGGTCAGGAAACTTAACCATCTTTGATTAACGAGCCGGTCTAGTAGAGGCATACTAGGGACACTTTGTTTTGTCTATGTATTCACACATGTATCAGGTTTTCGGTTAATACTGGCATGAATAATAAACATTTATCATGATATAAGGAAATATAAATAACAACTTTATTATTGCCTCTAGGGCATATTTCCTTCAGTCTCCCACTTGCACTAGAGTCAATAATCTAGTTCACATCGTCATGTGATTTCACACCAATAGTTCACATCTTTATGATTAGTTCACATCTTCATGTGACCAATACCCAAAGGGTTTACTAGAGTCAATAATCTAGTTCACATCGCTATGCACGTGATTAACATCAAAAGAGTGATCATGTTTTTCTTGTGAGAGAAGTTTAGTCTACGGGTTTGCAACATTCAGATCCGTATCTATTTTGCAAATTTCTATGTCTATACAATACTCTGCACGGAGTTACTCTAGCTAATTGCTCCCACTTTCAATATGTATCTAGATCGAGACTTAGAGCCATCTAGATTGGTGTCAAAAGCTTGCATCGACGTAACTCTTTACGGCGAACTCTTTTATCACATCCATATCCGAGAAATATTTCCTTAATCCTTTAAGGATAATTTTGACCACTGTCCAGTGATCTACTCCTATATTACTATTGTACTCCCTTGCCAAAATCATGCTAAGGTATACAATAGGTCTGGTACACAGCATAGCATACTTTATAGAACGTATGACTGAGGCATAGGGAATGACTTTTCATTCTCTTTCTATTTTCTGCCGTGGTCGGGCTTTGAGTCTTTACTCAACTTCACGCCTTGCAACATAGGCAAGAACTCCTTCTTTGACTGTTCCATTTGAACTACTTCAAAAACTTGTCAAGGTATGTAGTTACTGAAAAATTTATCAAGCGTCTTGATCTATCTCTATAGATGTTGATGCCCAGTATGTAAGCAGCTTCACTAAGGTCTTTCATTGAAAAATTCTTATTCAAGTATCCTTTTATGCTATCCAGAAATTCAGTATAATTTCTGATCAACAATATGTCATCCACATATAATATCAGAAATGCTGCAGAGCTCCCACTCACTTTTTATAAATACAGGCTTCTCCAAAAGTCTGTACAAAACTATATGCTTTGACCAACTCATCAAAGCGTATATTCCAACTCCGAGATGCTTGCACCAGTCCATAGATGGATCGCTGGAGCTTGCACACTCTGTTAGCACCTTTAGGATTGACAAAACCTTCTGGTTGTATCATATACAACTCTTTGGTTGACCTACGAGGTTCGGTAGTAACTTGATCTGAAGTTTCATGATCATCATCATTAACTTCCTCACTAATTGGTGTAGGCATCACTAGAACTGATTTCTGTGATGAACTACTTTCCAATTCGGGAGAAGGTACAATTACCTCATCAAGTTCTACTTTCCTCCCACTCACTTCTTTCGAGAGAAACTCCTTCTCTAGAAAGGATCCACTCTTAGCAACAAAGATCTAGCCTTCGGATCTGTGATAGAAGGTGTACCCAACAATTTCTTTTGGGTATCCTATGAAGACGAACTTCTTCGATTTGGGTTTGAGCTTATCAAGCTGAAACTTTTTCACATAAGCATCACAACCCCAAATTTTAAGAAACGACAGCTTAGGTTTCTTGCTAAACCACATTTCATACGGTGTCATCTCAACGGTGCCCTATTTAACGTGAATGCAGCTGTCTCTAATGCATAACCCCAAAATGATAGTGGTAAATCGGTAAGAGACATCATAGATCGCACCATATCTAATAAAGTATGGTTATGACATTCGGACACACCATTACACTCTGGTGTTCCAGGTGGCGTGAGTTGCGAAACTTTTCGACATTGTTTCAACTGAAGGCCAAACTCGTAACTCAAATATTTCGTCTCCGCGATCAAATCGTAGAAACTTTATTTTCTTGTTACGATGATTCTCCACTTCACTCTGATTTTTTTTGAACTTTTCAAACGTTTTAGACTTTTGTTTCATTAAGTAGATATACTCATATCTGCTCAAATCATCTGTGAAGGTCAGAAAATAATGATACCCGCTGCGAGCCTCAACTCTCATTGGACCGCATACATCAATATGTATTATTTCCAATAAGTCAGTGGCTCGCTCCATTGTTCCGGAGAACGGGGTCTTAGTCATCTTGCCCATGAGGCATGGTTCGCAAGCATCAAATGATTCATAATCAAGTGATTGCAAAAGTCCATGCGCATGGAATTTCTTCATGCGCTTTACACCAATATGACCTAAACGGCAGTGCCACAAGTATGTTGCACTATCATTATCAACTTTGCATCTTTTGGCATCAATATTATGAATATGTGTATCACTACGATCGAGATTCAATAAACCATTTATATTAAGTGTATGACCATAGAAGGTTTTATTCATGTAAACAGAACAACAATTATTAAATGAATAACCGTATTGCAATAAACATGATCCAATCATATTCATGCTCAACGCAAACACCAAACAACATTTATTTTAGGTTCAACACTAATCCTGAAGGTAAAAGGAGTGTGCGATGGTGATCTTATCAACCTTGGAATCATTTCCAACACACATCGTCACCTTGCCCTTAACTAGTCTCTATTCATTTTCCAACTCCAGTTTCGAGTTACTAATCTTAGCAACTGAACTGGTATCAAATACCCTGGGGTTACTATGAACACTAGTAAAGTACACATCAATAACATGTATATCAAATATACTTTTGTTCACTTTGCCATCCTTCTTATCCGCCAAGTATTTGGGGTAGTTCCGCTTCCAGTGACCATTCCCTTTGCAATATAAGCACTCAGTTTTAGGCTTAGGTCTAGCTTTGGGCTTCTTCACGGGAGTGGCAACTTGCTTGCCATTCTTCTTGAAGTTTCCTTTCTTTCCCTTGTGCTTTTACTTGAAACTAGTTATCTTGTCAACCATCAACACTTGATGTTTTTTCTTGATTTCTACCTTCGCTAATTTCAACATCGCGAAGAGCTTGGGAATCGTTTCCGTTATCCCTTGCATATTATAGTTCATCACAAAGTTCTAGTAACTTGGTGATAGTGACTAGAGAACTCTGTCAATCACTATCTTATCTCGAAGATTAACTCCCACTTTATTCAAGTGATTGTAGTACTCAGACATTCTGAGCACATGCTCACTAGCTGAGCTATTCTCCTCCATCTTGTAGGCAAAGTACTTTGTCAGAGGTCTTATACCTCTTGACATGGGCATGAGTTTGAAATACCAATTTCAGCTCTTGGAACATCTCATATGCTCCGTGGCGTTCAAAACGTTTTTGAAATCCTGGTTCTAAGCCGTAAAGCATGGTGCACTAAACTATCAAGTAGTCATCATACCGAGCTTGTCAAACATTCATAACGTCTGCATCTGCTCCTGCAATAGGTCCATCACTTAGCAGTACATCAAGGACATAATTCTTCTATGCAGCAACAAGGATAATCCTCAGATCATGGATCCAGTCTGCATCATTGCTACGATCATCTTTCAACTTAGTTTTCTCTAGGAACATATCAAAAATAAAACAGGGGAGCTATACACGAGCAATTGATCTACAACATAGATATGCAAATACTATCAGGACTAAGTTCATGATAACTTTAAGTTCAATTAATCATATTACTTAAGAACTCCCACTTAGATAGACATCCCTCTAGTCATCTAAATGATCACGTGATCCATATCAACTAAAGCATGCCCGATCATCACGTGAGATGGAGTAGCTTTCAATGGTGAACATCACTATGTTGATCATATCTACTATATGATTCATGTTCGACCTCTCGGTCTCAGTGTTCCGAAGCCATATCTGTATATGCTAGGCTCGTCAAGTTTAACCTGATTATTCTGCTTGTGCAAAACTGGCTTGCACCCATTGTATGTGAACATAGAGCTTATCACACCCGATCATCACATGGTGTCTCGGCACGACGAACTGTAGCAATGGTGCATACTCAGGGAGAACACTTATACCTTGAAATTTAGTGAGAGATCATCTTATAATGCTACCGCCGTACTAAGAAAAATTAGATGCATAATGGATAAACATCACATGCAATCAATATATGTGATATGATATGGCCATCGTCATCTTGTGCCTTTGATCTCCATCTCCAAAGCACCGTCATCATCACCATCTTCGCTGGCTTGGCACCTTGATCTCCATCGTAGCATCATTGTCGTCTCGCCAACTATTGCTTCCATGACTATCGCTACCGCTTAGTGATAAAGTAAAGAAATTACATGGCGATTGCATTTCGTATAGTAAAGCGACAACAATATGGCTCCTGTTAGTTGTTGATAACTGTGTTACAAAACATGATCATCTCATACAACAATTTATATAATCACGTCTTGACCATATCACATCACAACATGCCTTGCAAAAACAAGTTAGACATCCTCTACTTTGTTGTTGCAAGTTTTACATGGCTACTACGAGCTTTAGCAAGAACTAGTCTTACCTACGCATGAAAAACCACAATGTGGTATAGTGATTGCCTTTTGATCTTCAGAAAGAACCCTGTTCATTGAATCCGATTCAACTGAAGTTGGAGAAATTGACACCCGCCAGCCACCTGTGTGCAAAGCACGTCGGTAGAATCAGTCTCATGAACGCGGTCATGTAATGCCGGTCTAGGCTGCTTCATCCAACAATACCGCCGAATCAAGAAACAATTAGTGACGGCAAGCAATATGTATATACCGACGCCAACAACTCCTTTGTGTTCTACTCATGCATATAATATCTGCGCATAGACCTGGCTCGGATGCCACCGTTAGGGAACGTAGTATTTCAAAAAAATTCCTACGATCACGCAAGACCTATCTAGGAGAAGCATAGAAACGATCGGGGAGAGTGTGTCCACGTACCCTCGTAGACCGAAAGCGGAAGCGTTAAGTAACGTGGTTGATGTAGTCGAACGTCTTCGCGATCTAACCGATCAAGTACCGAACGCACGTCACCTTCGCGATCTGCACATGTTTGGCTCGATGATGTCCCTCGAACTCTAGATCTAGCTGAGGCCGAGGGAGAGTTTCGTCAGCACAATGGCGTGGTGACGGTGATAATGAAGTTACCGACGCAGGGCTTTGCCTAAGCACTACGACAATATGACCGAGGTGGAAAACTATGGAGGTGGGCACCGCACACGGCTAAGAAATCAACTTGTGTGTCTATGGGGTGCCCCCCTCCGCCTATATAAAGGAGGGGAGGAGGAGGGCCGACCACAAGGGGCGCGCCCAAAGGGGGGATTCCTACTCCTAGTAGGAGTAGGTTTCCCCCTTTCCTTGTCCAAGTAGGAGAAGAAGGATGGAGAGGAGAGGGAGAAGGAAAGAGGGGGCGCCGCCCCCTCCCCAGTCCAATTAGGACCAGCCCATGGGGGGGGGGCGTGCGGCCTCCACTTGTGGCCCTTCTCTCCTTTCCACTAAGGCCCATGAAGGCCCAATACTTCCCCCGACGAATTCCCGTAACTCTCCGGTACTCCGAAAAATACCCGAACCACTCAGAACCTTTCCGATGTCCGAATATAGCCTTCCAATATATCGATCTTTACATCTCGACCATTTTGATACTCCTCATCATGTCCGTGATCTCATCCGGGACTTCGAACAAACTTCGGTCATCAAATCACATAACTAATAATACAAATCGTCATCGAACATTAAGCGTGCGGACCATACGGGTTTGAGAACTATGTAGACATGACCGAGACTCATCTCCGGTCAATAACCAATAGTGGAACCTGGATGCTCATATTGGTTCCTACATATTCTACGAAGATCTTTATCGGTCAAACCGCATAACAACATACGCTGTTCCCATTGTCATCGGTATGTTACTTGCCCGAGATTCGATGTCGGTATCATCATACCTAGTTCAATCTCGTCACTGGCAAGTCTCTTTACTCATTCCATAATGCATCATCCCGTGACTAATTCATTGGTCACATTGCTTGCAAGGCTTATAGTGATGTGCATTACCGAGAGGGCCCAGAGATACCTCTCCGACATTCGGAGTGACAAATCCTAATCTTGATCTATGCCAACTCAACAAACACCATCGGAGACACCTGTAGAGCATCTTTATAATCACCCAGTTACGTTGTGACGTTTGATAGCACACTAAGTGTTCCTCCGGTATTCGGGAGTTGCATAATCTCATAGCCATAGGAACATGTATAAGTCATGAAGAAAGCAATAGCAATAAACTAAATGATCATAGTGCTAAGCTAACGGATGGGTCTTGTCCATCACATCATTCTCCTAATGATGTGATCCCGTTCATCAAATGACAACACATGTCTGTGGTCAGGAAACTTAACCATCTTTGATTAACGAGCCAATCTAGTAGAGGCATACTAGGGACACTTTGTTTTGTCGATTTATTGACACATGTATCATGTTTCGGTTAATATAATTCTAGCATGAATAATAAACATTTATCATGATATAAGGAAATATAAATAACAACTTTACTATTGCCTCTAGGGCATATTTCCTTCACACGATATCATCCATGTAGGCTTCTATGTTTCTGTGCAACTGTGGCTCAAAACCAATCTGGATTGCCCTTGCAAAAGTGGACCCGACACTCTTTAATCCGAATGGCATGCGAACAAAGCAGTACGTACCACAAGGAGTGATAAACGACGTCTTCTATTCATCTTCCTTGGACATGAAGATTTGGTGATACCCAGAGTATGCGTCCAGAAAGGAGAGAAAATCACAACCCGAAGTGGAATCCACAATCTGGTCGATGCGCGGCAAGGGAAATGGGTCTTTTGGGCAAGCCTTGTTGAGATCTGTGAAATCTATGCAAAGCCTCCATTTTGCGTTAGCCTTCCGGACCACCACTGGATTTGCCAACCACGTGGGGTGCAATACTCCTCTGACCAAACCAGCCGCCTCAGGCTTCTTGATCTCTTTTGCAATAAACTGCTGCCTCTCCAAGGCCTTCTTCCGGACTTTCTGCTTGATAGATCAGTCATGTGGGCAGACAACAAGGTGGTGCTCGATTACCTCCCTGGGAACACCGGGTGTATTAGATGGTTGCCAGGCAAACACATCGATATTCACCCGCAGGAAGGCAACGAGCGCGCTTTCCTATTTGCCGTCGAGGGTGGCGCTGTGATGTAGGGTGGAACCCTAGATGTCCGATCTTTCATGAAAGGAGCGGATCCTGCGAAGAACACAAAGAACACGAGGGGAAACATGAGGGGAAACACGAGGGGAAACACGAGAGAATCACTCAAACCAAGAAGAACGATCACACATGTGCTAGATCCTCGAAATACAAAGAGAGATACACGATCCATAGTCAACACAGGACGATACAAAGGGTAATCGCTTCTTCTCCGTGAGGAGGTCTTGATGGTCTTCTCCACGAGGAGGTCTTGAATCCAACGTGGATCTTTTCCGTAGAGGGGTCGCTGTCTCTCTCGTGGAGTAGATCCGATGTGGATGAGCGAGGCTCTATCTCTAATATGAGCTATCACAACGCTAACCCTCGAATGGAGGAGGTGGAGGAGTATATATAGTCTACAACCATGAAGAGGTAAGTGGGAGAGCGATACAAGGCCAAAGGCCCGGCTGCGCACAGGCAGGTACCGGTCGTCCGGTGGCTCAGGAGGGACCGGTCGTCCGCTAGTCGCCGGACGTCCGCTGAAGACGTTTTGTGAAGAGGCACTGGACATCCAGTGTCCTCGGACTTCCGTTAATATTATTGGTCGTCCGGTGGGGGCCGGACGTCCGGTCGCTGGGAGGTGCTGTAGCTGGCGTTGGCTGTGCTTCAGGCACCGGTCGTCCGGTGGAGGCCGAACGTCCGCTCGCTAGAGCTTCTTTGGCAGCTCCTTGTACTTGGTGTCCTTGCCGTCTTGTCCATGGTCTTCCTCTTTGTTCCTGGTCATGCATAACACATATATTTGAGGTAGTAGCCATGTCTCGCATATGGAAAGTGATGGTTCGAAGAGGAGCGAGTTCACCTTGTGTCCAATGGTGTATAGTCGAGGTCTCATCTTATGTATCCTTGGGGCTTGGAGAGTAGTCGGAGTGTACATGGGGATGAACGTGGGATGCTCCGCATCATCTCCTCCCCCTTGGGAAAGATCCGACCTCGGATCGTGATCCTCATCAGCATGGAAACGATTGTCGTGGACGGACTTGTAGTTGGACGTAGTTGAAGGCATGGCGCAATGCAAGTACTCCAAGGTGTCTCCGGTATGTGGGACATGCAAAATGAGCAAACACAAAGTACACTTGGAAATACAATGGTTAGCGCACACAAAGTGTCCATCATGTGAGAATGAGTCCGTTCGGCAAGATTGTTCGTGACCAAGCGCATGAAGCTTACCAAGATGGTATAGAATGAGATGTAAAGCATTCATGGGAGCAAAAGCATTTATTGTGCACACAAATGTATTGTGAATGTGATCAATGCAACCATTGTGCAAAATGATGTCATAATGGGATGGTTTATCAAAAGCATGAACATGGTAATGGGTGCTCAATATGAGTATGTGATCATGCAATTGATGATGGGAAATATGATCATGATGTATGAAGATGCCATCAAGAAAGATCACAACAAATTTGCTAAGGAAATGCACAAGCTCATATATCATGGATGACATGGGAATACAAGATGCAATAAGGCAATCATAATGTGAGTCAATCCACGCATAAGATGCAAATTTGTCATGTGTACGATATGTCTATCGAGCATGACATGCGTGAGCACAATCAACAAATATGGAGGTGTTGGTGTACCAATGCTCGATGTTGTGGCGTGAGTGGAGCTTCGAAGGTGCATCCAATAAGTCCGAGCGCTCCTCAACTTGAAGGTTCATAGAGCCAATCTCCAATGTCGCTCCTTCGTCCGTGAGATGTATCACGTAGACAACAAGGAGACAACAATGAAAGAGTGACCCATCCAATATGCGTAATTGAGGATGGCTCAAAGGGAAGGAGTTCACATTTAGGAGATTCTCGCAAATGTTGGTGTTGCACATCGTGCATACCTTCACATGACCAAATTGTCTCATGACAGTATCGCCTTGTGAATCCTTCAAAATGAAAGAACATGACAAACACTCAGAAAAACAAATGAGGTTAGCGGAGATGCAAAATCTATCATTTGTGTGGTAAAATACCCAACAAGTGTATGCATCATGCTCATCATAAGAAAAGACAAGGGAGCATTTCATAGTATGGAGGCATATGATGCGAGAACAACCAAATACAATAGGCTCAAGTAAACAAGCATGCATCACAAGTAACATGTCCAAGTCTCCATGATCAATAAGCATAACAAGTTGGCACTCAATACAAGGGGATATGAGAGATGCCACTAATGGAGACAAGAGACAATGATCAAGACAAATCAAGTGAGAGGCATGAACATATATGTCATCAACCCAAGAAAGCAAGTAATAATGGAACATGGGTGATGCGACAAAGCAAGCAATCATATGAATCAAGGCAAGCAAGCTAGTAGTGCGAAGATGCAACGTACTAGAAGTAATCATGTCAAGTATGTCATGTGTGCAAATGATAGTCATGAATAATGCACAAGACACATCACAAGCATGAATGCAAGATATGAGCAAAATATCATCAATGTATTGGCGAGAGGCCATATGTAAATAGCAATGGGACATCATGACTCTGCCAACACAACAAGCATCAATAGCATGGGACATAAAGAAATCATGGCAATAGCTACTAGGGTCTCCACCAAGCATGCAAATACACATAGGAGTAGCATAATGGTTAATCATGGGTAGATCCAAGCAAGGGTCACAATTGCAGGGCAAAATCTTGTAAAGATGCATAACATGCAAAGTGAACAAGATACAATGGGCATAAAGTAACAAGTGATATATAGCCCAAAGCCGTGTGAGAGACAAGTATAATAGATGTGCGTAGTCGTTGCGCGAAGAAAATGGTGGGAAGGACAATCCACGGGATCCCAAGTCAACGTTGCTCACAAGAGCTCGTTTCGTCAACTCTTGGGATTGAGAGGTTGACGAGTATACGTGAGTACCTACACAAAACAAAGACAAAGGAAAAATTATGTGTGCATGGTATATCTACACATCATCCATCATGATGCGCGCGTGCTTGTGTTGGTTAGCACAAAATATCCAATGCTCAAATAAATGAGATGCGTGATATAGAAACATGTCACCCATCATGATAGGTTTGTTGTTATGTATAGCATAATGGAGACTCAAACTATCTAATGCATCATGGGATATATGTAGAGCATTGTTATTCATGGAATGCATATGGTGCAAGCAATTATGAGAATCATGCAAAGTATGGAATGCATAAAAATCTCGTAATATGTATGAGGAAACTATGGGGGTCTCCTCATGATCATTAGTGGAAACATCACACGGAGAATATTGACAACATGCAAAACAATGCATATTTGGAACATTGTGATCATGGCATGGAATAGTAGATGAATTGCGCAAATCATGTAAAGGAAGCATGGCAATATCATCACATGAAAAACAAAAGCCCAATGACCATCATCTCGTCATCTATGCCATAAGTGCAAATGGGATTTATGTTAACGGGACATGCATAGCTACTATGTTGAGATTGAAATGATGCAATATGGGATATCTCACCCATAGCATATGACAAGGTTAAAGGATTGTCAAACATGATGTGACCAAAATAATTTTCACATGATATCCTATGGAGCACAGCATCACAACTAGGCAACTCAACATGCTCATCATCATATTCATCAGAAATAGTTAAGTCATGACATGAAGAAGTTGCACTAGCATGAAGCATGGGAATAGGTGGATCAACATCATGCAAGCAATCATTAGTGAGATTGTCCACTAGTGGGACAAGAGAAGCACCATCACCTATGTTACCTTTGGAGCATCGCTCATGTGTTGTAGGTGAGGTGTCGAAGACCAAGTCGTGGTCATCTTCATCTTGATGGAACCATGTGGGGGGTGCATCATCGTCCACCATGGCCATCGTCGTCTCCATTGGAGGTATGGACTCATCGAGGATAGGCATGTCGTCATGTAGGAGACCTAGAACCAAATAAAACACACTCGGAGTAGAGGGTAAGTCGTTAGAAATCATAGTGGCCTCACGTGTCGTGTCAACTACCTCACTCACTAAGTGTTGTGGATCACTCACTCCCTCTTGGATGCTCTTACTCATATGGTTGGTGGAGTCACTCAAATGGCTCTCCACCTCACATAGGATGTGTGTCATGCTCTCAAGTGTGGGGCTAGTGGTGGTCACACTCATCCTCTCATAGGAAATGCACTCAATGTCATATATGGTGGAGTCACTCATCTCACTCATGGGGTGGTGGCTCTCCTCACATGGAAATTGGGGCATCTCGTCACATGTCGGTGTCGGAGAGATGTTGGTGCAAATGTCTCCATGATCAATCATGTCGTAGTCGTAGCAGTGGATGAAGGCCAAAGATGGCACATCGTCACTCTCCTCTAAGACCAAAGATAAGGTCTCATGTGCGGTCTCGTAGCTTGACTCGGAGTATGAGTCCAATATGGGCGCCGTCTTCATGTTGTTGAAGAGCTTCATGCTTGTCGCCATGGTCGAAGGGGATGGCCCTTGCTCTACTTTCTTCCTTGAGGGGCTTCCGAAGATGGAAGTGTCGCCCTCACTCGTAGGTGGTCGCCTCGTTTGTGAATATGTCGATGTAGGCGAACTCATGGGAAGTAGGCAAAGATGCTGTACGTACGAAGGCGAAGATGCCTTGAGAACACTTGGCGAAGATGCCGAAGTGGTTGGTGTAGCCGTAGCTCCGTCTTGGTGGTGCTCGTCTTGCGGTCTTCTCTTATTCTCATGAAGGTTGACCTTGGCGTGAAGTAGGGCTTGTTGGGACTTCTGCATTTGCACTTGGCGAGCATGTTCATGATGATGGTGTCCTTGTCATGCTTGAGCTCAATGGTGTTCATCGTCGTCGTGCACATGATGCTTGGAGGTGACTTGCGCTTCATGACGAGGTTGATCAGGAAGGTGATGGTGGTCGCCATGGAGATGTGGACGTGGACGAATTGCGCTTGTATCATTTTTGCACTCCGAGGTCTTGTGACTTGAACGTCACCGCCTTGAGGATGGTGAAGGGGACGAACGGTTGATCAACAAGGTCTGAATCTCCTACATCCTTGCATCTTGTTCCTTCTTTTGTGTGGAAAGCTTGTTTTCGATGTAGTCCCTTTTCCTTGCTTCGGAGTGACTAATGTCGATGGAGAGGTTCTCGATGCGCTCTCGCAATCTTGATTGTGCGCCTTGCATTTGTCGTTGTAGATCGAAGATTGATGCTTTGGTGATGTAGTTGTTCACGCCATCGATGTTGTCAAAGACCGGAGATGAAATGCCTTGCCTATCCATCACAATACTCGAGCAAATATGAGTGGAGAAAGGAGAAGAACTATACCAAATGTAGCTTGACCGATGTTGAAGATGGATCAATGATCACTCAATGATGTAACGAGGAAATAGCACAATTGGTACCAATTCTTGTCGGTTTCTCACACCTACACAAATAAGGCTTATGGTGGAGCTCGGTGAGGATAGTGGCACAAAAATTTGATGCAAAATGTTAGCAAGAGTCAATAATGTTGAAAGAGATTCACAAATTTGCAAGTGAAACAAGTAGACCAATAGCAATATGTGGCACACGGAAACACACACACAGATAGATAAATGGGGTCATGCAACCAAGGAATGAGCTCAAATTGTGGAATCTATGGAAAACGCTCGTGTTGCACAAATCAAGAGAGATGCTAGCATGATTTCTCAATAGGCGGATACGACACTTGTGCACAACCTATAAGATGCAAAATGTATCAACTTTCTATCCCAAGTATGCTATGTATGATGTTCCGGTGGTATGATCCAAGATGATCGGATATGACAATATTATATGAAATGTGGTATGATGCTATGGCACTTGCTTACAAGCTTCTTTGCTCTTTCTCTTTTGCTTAAAAGCTTTATTCTTTTTTTATAGCCACTTTTGCACAATGCACAAACCAAGATAGCAATTGTATATATGCGGGAACAAACTTGTGGCACACGAAATGATATGCTACCAATATGATATGCTATGTATGCAATGTATGGTGTAGATCACTAATGTGCACAAGTAACGTTGCCGGCAATACTCAAATGGCTAGTCTCGATAGGCAAGTAACGCAAAGTAGGCTAGGGGTTATCAATGCAATGGCAGGGGAATATACAATGGAGGGATACCACGATACCAAGATGATATGGAGGTTACCGTCCGCGGTGATGGTGAGTGGCGGTGATCTTGATGGAGATGCCAAGATGATGGAGACTCGTCCCTAAGTAGCCAAAACACCTTAGGAAACGGAAAAACTGCGAACTCAAAATCTCAAATGTCAAATGGTGGTAGCGGGAAAGCGGTGGTGGTTGCGGAAGCTCAATGGGATTGCGGAAATGCAATGATGGGTTTTGCGAGTAGGAATTGCGGAAATGGAGGGTTATTGGGTTATGTGAGTCATAGTTGAAGGGCACCGTCCCTAAGTAGCCGAAACACCTTAGGAGACACAACTCACAACTCAAACAAAATTGGGTTAAGTTGGGATGGTGGAAGTGTATGGTGGGCGAGGTTATGTGGTAGTGATGGTAGTGGTTGATGAGGAAGAAATCGTCCCTAAGTAGCAGAAACACCTTAGGAGACTCAAATCACTACTCAAGCAACCACTAATGCTATATGGATCACAAAGGGTTAGGTTGGGGAAGTCGGTGGTGGTGTAGTGGATGATGTGGTGGAAGCCCTAGGCAAAGATGCCAAAATTCCAAAATTTTTATGGAGTCAAATGATATTGGTGGTATTTTTTGGGGAAGGGGGATGTCAAGAGCTTCAAAACGAGCTAAAGAACATCAAAATCGGAGTTCGGATTAATTAGTTAAGGTCGAAACAAGAATCAACAGAAGTCTGAAACTACAGGTTACGGACGTCCGTAAATGGACGGATGTTCGGTCGCCGGACGTCCGGTTGGGTCAGAAATCCGCAAATTCTGCTCGGGTTAGGAGGTTCCGATCGTCCGGAAGGTTGCGGACGTCCGGTCGTTCCTGGGGCTCCGGACGTCCGTAAAAATGTCGGTCGTCCGGTGGGTCGGGGTCAACGCGAGATGCGAGTTTCGAGACACGATTTTGGGCGGAATTTGGGTATTTTGGGTCAAAATTGATGAGATTTTATGGATGGAAAGTGGGGAAACTTGGGGAAATGTTAGATCCACTCAAAACCAAGAAAATCCACGGATCAAGTCCAACAAAACTTCCTCAAACCAACAAATCACAAAAAAAATTGGGGCTATTTTTGGTGGGGATTTTCGAAATTAGGGAAGAACACAACAAAATTAGGCTAGAAAAAGAAGAGGGGAGGCCTCGAAATAATGATCAACGTGGCTCTAGATACCAAGATGATGTAGTGTGGAAACCTAGATGTATGATCTTTCATGAAAGGAGCGGATCCCACGAAGAACACAAAGAACACAAGGAGAAACACAAGGGGAAACACGAGGTGAAACACGAGAGATTTACTCAAACCAACAAGAACGATCACACATGTGCTAGATCCTCAAAATACAAAGAGAGATACACGATCCAAAGTCAACACAGGACGATACAAAGGGTAACCGGTTCTTCTCTATGAGGAGGTCTTGATGGTCTTCTCCGCGAGGAGGTCTTGAATCCAACATGGATCTTCTCTGTAGAGGGGCCGCTGTCTCTCTCATGGAGTAAGTCCGATGTGGATGAGCGAGGCTCTATCTCTAATATGAGCTATCACAACGCTAACCCTCGAATGGAGGAGGTGGAGGAGTATATATAGTCTAGAGCCACGAAGGGGTAAGTGGGAGAGGGATACAAGGCCAAAGGCCCGGCTGCGCACAGGCAGGTACCGGTCGTTCGGTTGGTACCGGTCGTCCGGTGGCTCAGGAGGGACCAGTCGTGCACTAGTCGCCGGACGTCCGCTAAAGACGTTCTGTGAAGAGGCACCGGACGTCCGGTGTCCTCGGACTTCCGTTAATATTACCGGTCGTCCGGTGGGGGCAGGACGTCCGCTCGCTGGGAGCTGTTGTAGCTGGCGTTGGCTGTGCTTCAGGCGCTGGTCGTCCGGTGGAGGCCGGACGTCCGCTCGCTGGAGCTTCTTTGGCATCTTCTTGTACTTGGTGTCCTCGCCGTCTTGTCCATGGTCTTCCTCTTTGTTCCTGGTCATGCATAGCACATATATTTGAGGTAGTAGCCATGTCTCGCATATGGAAAGTGATGGTTCGAAGAGGAGCGAGTTCACCTTGTGTCCAATGGTGTATAGTCAAGGTCTCATCTTATGTATCCTTGGGGTTGGAGAGTTGTCGGAGTGTACATGGGTATGAATGTGGGATGCTCCGCATCACGCTGATAGTAAAAGTACCATCAATGCCAGCCAGCCCTGCCAGGACCTTCTTCACTTAGGGTGCAACAACCTTAGATCTTTTGCTGTTAGAACACTCTGGCACGTCGTCAACGGGTGCCATGCACTTGGTGGGGGCACGCTTCCCAGACTCTTTGCCGTAGTCTCTAAAGTCCATCTTCTTTCCTTTACTTCCCTTGGCGGGAGCTGCCACTCCTGCGACCGCGTCCCGGTACATCTTGTCCACACAAATGATTGCATCCTTCTCATCTGATGGGATGGTAATGACTCCCAGTGGCCCAGGCATCTTCAATGTGTTGTAGGAATAGTGTGAAGCCGCCATAAACTTATTCACGGCGGGCGTCCAAGAATCCCATTGTACGGTAGGGGAAGATCAACCACATCAAACACAATCCTCTCAGTTCGGTAGTTTAGCTCTCCCCCAAACGTTACCGGCAATGTGATCTTTCCCTTAGGATGGCTCCTGCCGGGGTTAATTCCTTGAAACATGCCGGTAACCTCTAGCTCTTCTTATCCTATCTGAGATGACTACCGGGGAAATCAGATTCAACTCGGTCCCGCCATCCACCAGCATCTTTGTGACCTTGAGGTTGCGGATTGTTGGAGAGACCAACAATGGAAAACATCCTACCTCAGTGGTACGGCTAGGATGGTCCTTTTTGTTGAATATGATGGGAATACAAGACCATTTGAGCGGCTTCTGGGCCTCTAGCGTTGGCTCCATGACATTGACTTCTCGCGCCCACCGCTTGAGCTGGCGGTGAGAAGTGTGCAAGATGCACCTCCGTCAACGCACAAGGCGTCCGTGGCCTTCTGAAACTCCTGCTCACTGGTTCCCTCTTCATCCCCTCCATCACTCTCATTATCACATGTTTCCTTCTCTCGACCTCTGGCGGGCTTTCCTTGGTTCCGAAAGGGTTTGCCGGGGCGATTTGGTTCACCACCTCGGCCCTTACCGCCAACAATATTCTGGCCTTTTTCCTTATCACGCTTCTCATACTCCGCTCTTTGCTTCTTGACAAGCTGCTCGACCTAGTAACACTCTTAAAGGTCGTGGCCCTTGGTCCGATGAATCTTACAGTATGACCTATCACCCTTCCCATTCTCGGTGGCAGCGGCTTCCTGGCAGTCCGTGCACGCGGCAGCTTCCTTGCCGGGGACCTCTGCTTTGTCCTTCTTGCCGGTACTAGGCGTACCCGATCCTTCAACGGTTAGCACTGCTTTATCTCCCCGCTTCTTACTGCTCTTCTTGCTCTTTTTCTGACTGGTTGATTCATTATCATCTTCCGAATCAACATTGGCAGAATCTTCCTCTCCGGGTAACTTCCTTCCCTCCTCCATCCGAGTGCACTTATCCACTAGTGTGTAAAGCTCCTTCACAGTTTGGGCAACCACACGTTCATTTTGGAACAGATACGACGGTTGCGCATATTGGACTGGAAGGCAGCAATTACAGCTGCCGGATGGATATTTGGGATATTTCTATGAACTTTGCTGAATCTCTGTAAATACTTGCGGAGGGTTTCTCCTACCTTTTGCTGGAGAAGCTGCAAATCGCTGGGCCTGCCGGGTTCCTGACGACTGCTAGTGAAGGCGCCAATGAACTCGTGGCATAGGCCAGCCCATGATGAAATGGAGTTCTCGGGTAGGTGCATCAGCCAAGACCTCACGTTCGATTTGAGAGCCAAAGGGAAGTAGTTGGCAAACACCTTCTCATCTCTTCCCCCGGTAGCTTGAACAACGATGGTGTAGATGCTCAGGAACTCTGTCGAGTTCAGCCTCCCGTCGTATTTCTCAGGTATATCTGGTTTGAACATGCGAACGAACGGCCAACAGACTTGCCACAGCTCTCGTGTAAAGGCAGGGCAGCCAACCTCGAAAGGCAGGCACCCACCAACACCGAGCGCAGGCTCGTTGATGTTGAGGCCGTCACACCCATCGGTCCGGCGGAGGTCATCGCGGCGTTGCTCGACGATGATGCGCAAATCTCCTCTCCGCCTATCCTTCAAGCTCGACATTGGCCCGCGCGTACTCGAGGGTCAGAAGAGGCCATCGAGATGTCGTCAGGGTCCTGATTTTGTCGCACTCGCGCTGGTTGCTGATGACCCACAAGTGTAGGGGATCTATCGTAGCCTTTTCGACAAGTAAGAGTGTCAAACCCAACGAGGAGCAAAAGGAAATGATAAGCGGTTTTCAGCAAGGTATTCTCTGTAAGCACTAAAATTATCGGTAACATATAGTTTCGTGATAAGGTAATTTGTAATGAGTAGCAAGTAATAAAAGTAAATAAAGTGCAGCAAGATGGCCCAATCCTTTTTGTAGCAAAGGACAAGCTTGGACAAACTCTTATATGAAGGAAAGCGCTCCCGAGGACACATGGGAATTATCGTCAAGCTACTTTTCATCACGTTCATATGATTTGCGTTCGGTACTTTGATAATTTGATATGTGGCTGGACCGGTGCTTGGGTACTGTCCTTACTTGGACAAGCATCCCACTTATGATTAACCCCCATTGCAAGCATCCGCAACTACAACAGAGCATTAAGGTAAACCTAACCATAGGATGAAACATATGGATCCAAATCAGCCCCTTACGAAGCAACACATAAACTAGGGTTTAAGCTTCTGTCACTCTAGCAACCCATCATCTACTTATTACTTCCCAATGCCTCCCTCTAGGCCCAAACAATGGTGAAGTGTCATGTAGTCGACGTTCACATGACACCACTAGAGGGATAACAACATACATCTCATCAAAATATCGAACGAATACCAAATTCACATGACTACTAATAGCAAGACTTCTCCCATGTCCTCAGGAACAAACGTAACTACTCACAATGCATATTCATGTTCATAATCAGAGGGGTATTAATATGCATAATGGATCTGAACATATGGTCTTCCACCAAGTAAACCAACTAGCATCAACTACAAGGAGTAATCAACACTACTAGCAACCCACAGGTACCAATCTGAGGTTTGGATACAAAGATTGGATACAAGAGATGAACTAGGGTTTGAGATGAGATGGTGCTAGTGAAGATGTTGATGGATATTGACCCCCTCCCGATGAGAGGATCGTTGGTGATGACAATGGTGATGATTTCCCCCTCCCGGAGGGAAGTTTCCCCAGCAGAATAGCTCCGCCGGAGCCCTAGATTGGTTCCGCCAAGGTTCCGCCTCGTGGCGTCGGAGTTTCGTCCCGTAAGCTTGCTTATGATATTTTCTCGGACGAAAGACCTCATATAGCAGAAGATGGGCATCAGAGGGCCACCAGGGGGCCCACGAGGCAGGGGGGCGTGCCGAGGGGGTAGGGCGCGCCCCCACCCTCATGGCCAGGGTGTGGGCCCCCTCTGCTATTTTCTTCGCTCAGTATTTTTTATTATTTCCAAAAATAACTTCCGTGGAGTTTCAGGACTTTTGGAGTTGTGCAGAATAGGTCTCTAATATTTGCTCCTTTTCCAGCCCAGAATTCCAGCTGCCGGCATTCTCCCTCTTTATGTAAACCTTGTAAAATAAGAGAGAACATGCATAAGTATTGTGACATAATGTGTAATAAAAGCCCATAATGCAATAAATATCGATATAAAAGCATGATGCAAAATGGACATATCAACTCCCCCAAGCTTAGACCTCGCTTGTCCTCAAGCGAAAGCCGAAATCGAAAAATATGTCCACATGTTTAGAGATAGAGGTGTCGATAAAAATAAAATACGGACATGAGGGCATCATGATCATTCTTAGAACATCAACATATATATATTTTGTCATATGATCTCTTATGCTAAAGTAACAATTCAATCACAATTTCAAGTATGAATTATAAACTTCGTTGAGAACCAACAAACTCTAATCTCAGTCATTGAGGAAATTGCAATTTATCATAACATAGGAAAGATTCAATATAAGAGCTTTTCAGCAAGTCCACATACTCAACTATCATTTAGTCTTTCACAATTGCTAACACTCACGCAATATTTATGGCTATGGAGTTTTAATCGGACATAGAGAAAGATAGGGGCTTATAGTTTTGTCTCCCAACGTTTTACCTCAAGGGTAATGTCAACCATAATAGTTCATGAAAACTCACATCCAATTATCTATATATATATATATATATCTGGATGTTCCCAACACATTGTGCTTGTCAAAGGATAAAATGTAAAAGGAAAGGTGAAGATCACCATGACTCTTATATAAGGTAGAAGATAAAAGTAAAATATAGGCCCTTTGCAGAGGGAAGCAGAGGTTGTCATGCGCTTTTATGGTTGGATGCACAAAATCTTAATGCGAAAGAACGTCACTTTATATTGCCACTTGTGATATGGACCTTTATTATGTAGTCCGTCGCTTTTATTTCTGCCACATCACCAGATCGTATAAAGCTTATTTTCTCCCACAGTAATAAGTCATACATATTTAGAGAGCAATTTTCATTGCATGCACCGATGACAACTTACTTGAAGGATCTTACTCAATCCATAGGTAGATATGGTGGACTCTCATGGCAGAACTGGGTTTAGTGATATTTGGAAGCACAAGTAGTATCTCTACTTGGTGCAAAGAAATTGGCTAGCAAGAGAGGGAAAAGCAAGCTCAACATGTTGGATGATCCATGACAATATAATTTATCTCGGATGAAAGAAAACATAACCCATTACGTTGTCTTCCTTGTCCAACGTCAACTCTTCAGCATATCATACTTTAATGAGTGCTCACAGTCATAAAAGATGTCCAAGATAGTATATTATATTTGAACCTCTCTTTCCTTATTACTTCATATTAATTGCAATGATGACCAAAACTATGTGTGTCAACTCTCAATAACTTTTATTCTTCATACTCTTTATATGTGAGCTCATTACTCTCCATAAGATCCATATGATCTCTTTATTTCTTCTCTATTTATTCACTCATAATCATAGCAGGATAATCAAGCCCTTGACTCAACACTAATCTTTATTATATAGCTCACGGACTCAATTACATAGAAGGATCATAAAGCAAAACTCACAACTAGATCATACTAAAACTTTATTCCACTAGATCAAGATATTATCAAGAGGATCAACTAAGAAAAATGGTAAAGATAAAAGTGATGGTGATACGATACCGGGGCACTCCCCCAAGCTTGGCAGTTGCCAAGGGAAGTGCCCATACCCATGTGTTTATATCTCCTTCTTTGTTGGTGAAGAAGATGATGGTTTTGTTGATGGCGTAGGATTCTTTCTTAATTTGCGCTTGAGGACAGAATTTTGATTCCTCAGGTCATCAATATCCCGCTCCAGGCTTAATATTTTTTTGCATAATTCCTGCTTGTTTTCCTGCAAGAGGCGAAAAGGGATAAACTCGATCTTAAGTTTGTTTGCTCTATCAGGGAGGCTTGACTTTTTGAACTCCACATGCATGTCCCCAGGTTGAGGTAATGGGACTTCATCTTCATCTGAGCTCGTGTCCTCCTTTCCCTTGGGTTCATAGTCCTCTTCTTCTTCCGTAGTCCAACCATAATGCTCCACATCCCCATAGACCTTAGGATCTACAAGGTAATCAGCCACGTAGCTTTGTCCTTCCGAATCCTGGGACGACATGTTACTCTAATCTGCAGCAGGACAGCTCGAAACAAAGACATGAGATATTTGCGTGATACGGTGGTCAAAACCTTCGGGAGATTATATAATGAATTTTTACCGACCAAAAGAAGTATCTTGCAAGAAAACGGAGTCCGGAGAGCACACGAGGTGGCCACGAGGTAGGGGGCGCGCCTAGGGAGTAGGGCGCGCCTCCCACCCTCGTGGAAGCCTCGTGTCCTCCCCGGACTGCTTCTTATTTCCCTACTTTTCTAAATATTCCAAAACAGAGAAAAATTGCCATTAGAACTGTTTTGGAGTCGGTTTACTTACCGTACCACATACCTATTCCTTTTCGGGGTCTGAAACATTCTGGAAAGTCTCCCTTATGTATTCCTCCGGGGTTATGGTTTCGATAATATTAGTTTCAACATTTATAGGATTACCTGAGATATAATGTTTAATTCTTTGACCGTTCACCACCTTCGGATTTGTGCCTTCGAAGTTGTTGATTTATATGGCACCGGAACGATAGACCTCCTCGATAACGTAAGGACCTTCCCATTTAGAGAGAAGTTTTCCTGCAAAAAATCTTAAACGAGAGTTGTATAATAATACATAATCACCTACATTAAACTCACACTTTTGTATCCTTTTGTCATGCCATCTTTTAACTTTTTCTTTAAACAGTTTGGCATTCTCATAGGCTTGGGTTCTCCATTCATCCAGTGAGCTAATGTCAAATAACCTCTTCTCACTGACAAGTTTAAAATCATTATTGAGCTCTTTAATAGCCCAATATGCCTTATGTTCTAGTTCGAGAGGTAAGTGACATGCTTTTCCATAAACCATTTTATACGGAGACATACCCATAGGATTTTTATATGCAGTTCTATAGGTCCATAATGCATCATCAAGTTTCTTAGACCAATTCTTTCTAGATCTATTAACAGTCTTTTGCAAAATTAATTTGAGTTCTCTGTTACTCAATTCTACTTGACCACTAGACTGTGGGTGATAAGAAGATGCAATTCTATGATTAACATCATACTTAGCAAGCATTTTACGAAAGCCACCATGAATAAAATGTGAACCACCATCAGTCATTAAATATCTAGGGACTCGAAACCTCGGAAAGATAACTTCTTTAAGCATCTTAGTAAAGGTGCTATGATCAGCACTACTAGTTGGAATAGCTTCTACCCACTTAGTAACGTAATCAACAACAACTAAAATATGTGTATACCCATTAGAGGAAGGAAATGGTCCCATATAATCAAAGCCCCAAACATTAAATGGTTCAATAACAAGTGAATAATTCATAGGAATTTCTTGACGTCTACTAATATTACCAATTCTTTGACGTTCATCACAAGACAAGACAAACTTACGGGCACCCTTGAAGAGAGTAGGCCAATAAAAAACCAGATTGCAATACCTTATGCGCAGTTCTATCTCTAGCGTGGTGTCCTCCATAGGCTTCGGAGTGATACTTGCATAGGATCTATTCCTATTCATGCTCAGGTATACAACGTCTAATAACACCATCCACTCCTTTATAAAGGTGTGGGTCATCCCAGAAGTAATGTCTTAAATCATAGAAGAACTTTTTCTTTTGCTGGTATGTGAAACTAGGTGGTATAAATTTAGCAACAATATAATTAGCATAATCAGCATACCATGGAGCACTTCGAGAAGCATTTATGACATTTATTTGTTCATCAGGAAAGCTATCATCAATAGGTAGTGGGTCATCGAGAACAGTTTCTAACCTAGACAAGTTGTGTGCAACGGGGTTCTCAGCTCCCTTTCTATCAATAATATGCAAATCAAATTCTTGTAGCAGGAGAACCCATCTAATAAGTCTAGGTTTAGCATCTTTGTTTTCCATAAGGTATTTAATAGCAGCATGATCAGTGTGAATACTTACTTTAGAATCAACAATATAAGGTCTGAACTTATCACAATAAAATACAACTGCTAAGAATTACTTTTCAGTAGTAGCATAATTTCTTTAGGCACCGTCTAGGGTTTTACTAGCATATTGGATAACATTTAATTTCTTATCAACTCTTTGTCCTAGAACAACCCCTACAGCATAATCACTAGCATCACACATAATTTCAAAGGGTAAATTCCAATCAGGTGGCTGAACAATAGGTGCAGAAATTAGGGTTTTCTTAAGTATTTCAAATGCTTCTACACAATCATCATCAAAGACAAAAGGAATATCTTTTTGTAATAGGTTAGTCAGAGGCCGAGAAATTTTTGAGAAGTCATTAATGAACCTCATATAAAAACTGGCGTGACGGAGGAGGCTTCTTATACCTTTAATGTCCTTGGGACATGGCATCTTTTCAATAGCATCAACTTTAGCTTTATCAACTTCAATGCCTCTTTTAGAAATTTTATGCCCCAAGACAATACCCTCGTTAACCATAAAGTGGCATTTCTCCCAATTCAGAACAAGATTAGTTTCTTCACATCTCTGCAAAACTCGATCAAGGTTGCTCAAGCAATCATCAAAAGAGGATCCATAAACGGAGAAATCGTCCATGAAAACCTCACATATCTTTTCACAAAAGTCAAAAAATATAGCCATCATGCATCTTTGAAAGGTAGCGGGTGCATTACATAAACCAAAATGCATACTTCTATAAGCAAAAGTATCTAAAGGGCAAGTGAAAGTGGTCTTTGCTTGATCATCAGCTGACACATGTATTTGAGAGAAACCAGAGTAACCATCTAGAAAGCAAAAATGTGTATGTTTGGATAATCTTTCTAGCATTTGATCAATAAAAGGTAAGGTGTAATGATCTTTTTTAGTAGCCTTATTTAGTTTGCGAAAATCAATTACCATCCTATAACCTGTAATAATTCTTTGTGGAATCAATTCATCTTTATCATTAGGAATGACAGTGATACCTCCCTTCTTAGGGACACAATGGACAGGACTTACCCACTGACTATCAACAACGGGATACATTATACCTGCCTCAAGGAGCTTTAGTATTTCTTTTCCTACCACTTCTTTCATATTAGGATTCAGCCGTCATTGGTGATCGATAACTGGTTTGGCATCTTTCGCTAAGTTTATTTTGTGTTGACATAGAGTGGGGCTAATGCCCTTAAGATCATCAAGAGTATATCCAATAGCAGCACGGTGCTTCTTCAGAGTTTTCAATAATTTTTCTTCCTCCTCTAAAAGGTTAGCACTAATAATAATAGGATATATCTTCTTTTCATCAAGATAAGCATATTTAAGAGTATCAGGCAATGGTTTAAGCTCAAACACGGGATCACCCTTGGGTGGAGGAGGATCCCCTAGGATTTTGTAACATCCCAAATTTTCAATTTGGAATGTTATACACTAGATCATCACTGCATATCATATTTTATTTTCCTTTGGTCTGATCCTAGAAATTCTACGCAACTCAAGGACCCACGGAGAGAGTTGGGGATTTCATTATTTCATATTTGAGTTTTCTCAAATTTTGAAAATAGGATCATTTGATTTTATCTGTTTTATCTTCAATTATTTCTATTATACAAATATGAGAGAGGGAATAAAACGACTTTCCCAAAATAAAGAAATATCGAGGATTTAATAATAAAAATCAAATAAGATTTTATTTTGGATTTATTGGCTATTTTATTTGAATTTAGAAAAAATGCGCGTTTTTAAAAATTGCATTTAGGCCCCAAATAAATGTTCATCTTGTGCGGCTTGATTTTAGAAGCCGGGGAAAATTTATTTCGGGATTTTTGGAGTCCGTTTAGTATTTCTGTGCGAAATTATTTAAAAAAACGCGAAACCGACCTTGGGCCGTAATCGGCCAGGACTCTGTCCGTCGGGCCTTTATAAGGAGCCGACCCCGAGCCCCAAGCCCACCCCGCACCAAACCCTAACCCTAGCCGCGCCCTAGCCGCCGCCACCGAGGTCCGCCACCGCCGATTTTTCCCGGAAAACCGTTCGGTTTTTCCGCCGGTTTTTGATCGTTTTTTAGATCCATTTTTTTGTTAGATCGATTTTTTTCCGGTTTAGTCTCTTTAGCGAGCGTTCGCTCGTTCGTTCGTTTTAACGGACACGTTCATCATTTAGTTACAGAAAACGAACATTCGTTCGTTAATCTGTTCGTCATTTTCTTTTTCTCGGATTTTCCGCGATTATTTCTGATCGCGATTTCTGATCCGATTTTCGTTCTAGTATAACTTTTCGCTCGTTTATCGGAATCAGGAGATTCAAGCGCCTGGAGTTTCTTCTCGAAACACTCTTTCCGTTTAACCAACTCAAACAAGTTTTTGCTTCTGTAAAATTTGACCTAGATCCAGAATAGCAAAAGAAGTTTGTTTCTTTCGCCGTTTGTCTTTCGTTGTTTCGTTCGATTTGATTCTTTTTGCCAACCGGAGTTCTTAAGTTGAACTTTCTGGTTTGATCTCTTATTTGAGTTTTACCCGTGCATTGGATGAGAACTTATTGTATGCTTGTTTGTTTGCGATAGAGTACCCGGATTGCGCCGCTTACTACTTCGAATTGCTAGGTTTCGCGGATCATCAGCAAGGCAAGTAACACTTTGATCATACCTCCTACTATCCAGTTTTATTGCATTAGATCAAACCTCAAACAATTACACGATTAGGATCAAATTAAATTGTGGGCTTTGGGAAGTAGATGAGGTAGTACCTATTACCTGTTTCATTATCAAACCTTTGGGAGTTACTTCTACGTTTGCTTATATTGCCATGCTATGCTAGTAGACGTGGATTGGGTGAGTGTATCCATGACAGATGTGAGATTGTTAAATTAATGGTTTATCTAAGGTGGCAACTTGAACACACATCTGGGTGGACTGAGGCACCTGGGTATTCTAGCGATTGCCTGTTTTCTTTTGGACCGCCACCCAGGCTCAAAGGGATCATGAGATTATGCAATCTAGAAACTTCCGTGTGCAGCCACAAGCTACTATGGGCTCTAGCATAGTTGACTAAGTTGTGCGAACTCTTACAGTGGTAGACTAGCAGATGTAGGGGATGTAGTTTGGTACGGTCTACCCGTTCGTAAGGTGCCAGCGCTTCTGAAAGACTATGTCTCGGTCATCCGTTTCTCAAACATCATGTAGTGCGAGAACCCCAACGGAGGAGATCGAGTTTTATGGGGAAAAGTGCGCAAACCTCTGCAGAGTGTATAAACTAATCATGGTTAGCCGTGTCCCCGGTTATGGACAACTTGAGTATCTAGTACTTGGATTATCATGTGAATCTCATCATGTTACTTTAATTAATATTGTTGGGTTTTAATGTTGATGCTTAATTTGGATTGAGAGGGTGTCTACACTCTCAATGTTTAACAACCACCATGATAGTTAAATAAAATTTATTCCTTTGTAGTAGGGAAAAATTGGCTTTACGCAAAACTGTAACCATAGAGCTTTCCACCAGCCAAATATGCATGTAGTATAGCTTTATTCTTCCATTATTCTCTATGTGATTATTCTCTATGTGTTACCTTGCCAGCATATTCCATGTGCTGACCCGTTTCGGGCTGCAACGTTCATGTTGCAGACTTTTCAGACGACGAGTAAGGTGCCTTTAGGTCGTGGTTCTATACTTAGTGATGCCGTTGGAGTTGATGGACTCACCTATCTTCCAAGCCTTCCGCTGTTATCGTTATTAGATGGCCTTAAGCCATATTTATTGTAATAAGTTCTCTTTTGAGACACTCAATTTAATAAGTGTGTGATTGCTACTCTGTTATAAATCCTTCAAGTACTGTGCATGTCAGCATTACCGATCCAGGGATGACACTGGTGCACAGAGATTGGACCGTTTGAGGTCTGGTCGCTACAAGATGGTATCAGAGCACACGCTGACTTTAGGACACAACCACTAAGCTAAAGCCCTAGATCACTACTCACTCTTCTCATTTCTGACTCCTCATCTTCTCTACTCTTTTAGGATGGCGGATGCAAGGAACAAGTTCATGCAACCGGATGAAGATACACCCTTTGGACGCCACTTGAAAGAAGTCACTAGATATCTAAACATCGGAGTACCAAGTTTCACTGAAACCTACAACGCCACTTTACCTGAAGAGGAGCGCTGGATGATTCAAGTTCAAGTTCTAGCAAAGACGTTCATGCCAGTCACCAAGCCCATAGAGTTTTCCTTTGATGCACCAACCTGGAGTCTAGGAAAGAGCATGGCAGCTCACATCACCATGGGACGTATTGGAGAAGTTTACCGCAACGATCTCAAGGATACTATCTACCATATTTGTGGGCGCCGAGATGAGCAATGGGAGATGATCAGCACCAAGAAGGATAGATTAATCACAGCTTTCATCCAGGAGTTAAACCAGCACATTCGACGATAGGAGAACCAGATGTGCGCAGATATGATAGATCTGAAGAAGGCGAGGACAAGAATCACGGAACTGGAGGAAGAACTCAAGGCTACACGTGAAGATTATATGGAGGAAATCGAAGTATTAGTGGAGAAGAATGACGACCTGATCAAGAAGATCAGAATATTCATGGGAGGCCCTACACCAGTAGAAGAAGACGAAGAACCCAAGGAGATTCGCCCGGAAGACTACATCATCATCGACGACACCGACTCAGACCCAGATGATAGCGATGATGACTATGTTGATGAAGCTGGAGCAGATATCATGGAGTCTGCAACCGAAGAATATTTCTAGTAGACCACCCCATCAGTAGTAGTATTCCACCATGTAAATATAGTAGTCCGAGCACTTTTGCGATAGTTAGACCGATTGTATGCCCTTGTTAGATTGAATGAAGTGATATTGTTTGCTTTTGCCTCATGTGCATATGGGTAGTGTTTTCTCTCTAGACCTCATTCTATTCTTAAATCTCATCTTTTCTAAACCCATCAGATGCCTCCGAGACGTGACAATGGATTTGCTTTCCCACCGGAGCTCACTCAATTGATTCAGGAGCAAAATACGTTGATGCAGTTGCTAGTCCAGAATCAGAATCAGGGGAACAACAACAACAACCCACCACCACCACCACCTGTTGATCACTTAACCCGTTTTCTTAGGCTGAATCCGCCGGTGTTCTCCAGTAGCACCGAGCTGATAGTAGAAGATGATTGGCTCCGCAAGATTGGAAGGGAGTTAACCACTACAGGATGTACTAATGCTGAGAAGGTGCCTTTTCCGCACATCAGTTGGATGGACCAGCAGCATCATGGTGGGAGAATTACACTGTCACCTACCCTATAGCCACGGTGACATGGGATCAGTTTCAGCAGGCTTTCCGTACTGCCCATGTTTCAGTAGGAGCTATGGCCATGAAGAAGCGTGAGTTTTGCAACTTGCGCCAAGGAGGATGGACCGTTGGCCAATATGTGGATGACTTTAGTAAGCTAGCACGTTATGCCCCAGATGACGTTGCTATGGATGCTGCTAAGCAGGAGAAGTTTCTGGAAGGATTGAATGATGAGTTGATCATGCAGTTGATGGTAGCAAGCTTCAACAACTACCAGGAGTTGGTAGATCGTGCTCTTATGATTGAAGGGAAGCAGCAGCAAATTGAGAACCGCAAGAGGAAGTATGGACAAGGGAAGTACAATTCTGGAGCTTAGCAGAAGCCGCGTTTTACCCCTAGACCAGGAGGACCTTTCTAGCATACCCATGGAGGAGGTAGCTCGCACAATCATAATGGCCCCAAGAATGGTAATGGAAATGGAGGAAGTAACGGCCAAAACCGTACCAACCCGTCAACCCCAGCTAAGAGAGACTTGAGCCAAGTCACTTGCTTCAAGTGCCAGAAGACCGGACATTATGCCAATGAATGTCCTGAAGCCTAGAATGGAAGTGGCAATGGAAGCTCTAGGAAGAAGCCAAACCCTTTCAACAGGGGATAGGTGAACCACGTTAACATGGAGGAGGTTGAAGCTCAGCCAAATGCAGTAATAGGTAAGTTTTTGGTTAAGTCATTTACTGCACTCGTTCTTTTTGATACTGGTGCATTGCATTCATACATCTCAAGGGGATTTGTGGATAAGTACAAATTGCCAACCCAAGCCCTTAGGTCACCCATGTTAGTAACCTCGCCTGGAGCAGAGTATATGGCTAGTCTATGGTGTGATCGGTTACCATTAAGGATTGGTAACTATGTATTTCCCTCGGACCTAATAGTATTGGAATCGCAAGGATTGGATGTGATATTAGGCATGGATTGGTTATCAAAGTATGAAGGGAACATTGAATGCGCCAGTAAGTCAATTTTGCTTACTATGCCAGAAGGAAGAAGGATCAAGTATGTATCCCAGCATGTGCCGAAGAGGACTCAACTAAATTCCCTAAGAGGAGTTGTGCAGGAGGAAGTACCAGTGGTGAAGGATTTTCCGGATGTATTTCCATAGGAGTTGCCAGGCATGCCACCAGATAGAGATATTGAATTTTTGATTGAGCTTTTGCCAGGCACAGGGCCAATATCTAAGAGACCATACAGAATGCCCGCAAAAGATTTGGAGGAGATTAAGAAGCAGATTAAGGAGTTACTGGATAAGGGTTATATTCGCCCAAGTTCTTCGCCTTGGGGATCGCCAGTACTTCTAGTGGAGAAGAAGGATGGATCGTTAAGGATGGTTGTTGATTATCGGGGATTGAATGAAGTAACAATCAAGAACAAGTACCCACTACCAATGATCAATGATCTGTTTGACCGATTGCAAGGAGCTAAGGTATTTTCCAAGATCGATCTTCGATCAGGATACCATCAGTTGAAGATTCGAGAATAGGATATACCTAAGACGACTTTTACCACCAGGTATGGGCTGTACGAGTATACCGTCATGTCATTTGGCCTGACTAACGCACCTGCATATTTTATGAACATGATGAACAAAGTGTTTATGGTGTTTTTGGATAAGTTCATCGTAGTGTTCATTGATGATATTCTGGTTTACTTGAAGAATGAAGAGGATCATAAGGAACATTTGCGTTTGGTACTTGAGAAGCTCAGAGAACATCAGCTATATGCCAAGTTTAGCAAATGTGAATTTTGGTTGAAGGAAGTTGGATTCCTCGGACACGTTATATCCGGAGAAGGTATAGCAGTAGATCCCACGAAGGTTGACACTGTGACAAATTGGGAAGCCCCAACAACAGTTGGAGAGATCCGGAATTTTCTTGGACTCGCAGGATACTACCAGAGATTTATTGAAAATTTCTCGAAGATTGCAAAACATATGACAGAGTTGTTAAAGAAGGATACCAAATTCAAATGGACTGAGGAATGTGAGGCCAGTTTCTAGGAGTTGAAGAAACGTCTGGTTACATCACCAGTGTTGATTTTGCCGGATCAGAACAAGGATTATGAGGTGTATTGTGACGCTTCACGTTGAGGACTTGGAGCAGTGCTTATGCAGGAGGGAAGAGTTTTTTCATATGCCTCACGATAGCTTAAGCCTCATGAGTTGAATTATGCCACGCATGATTTGGATTTAGTAGCTGTAGTGCATGCGTTGAAGACTTGGAGACATTTTCTCATTGGAAACCATTGTGAGGTGTACACGGATCACAAGAGTTTGAAGTATATTTTCACGCAGAAGGAGTTGAATCTCAGGCAAAGGAGATGGTTGGAGCTCATCAAGGATTATGATATGAGATTGCATTATCATCCCGGAAAGGCTAACGTAGTAGCAGATGCGTTGAGCCATAAAAGCCATGTCAACACTCTAATGACGGGAGATTTACCGAAGGAGTTAGCCAAGGATCTTCGTGAGCTATGTTTGGAGATAGTTCCGAGAGACTATGTAGCAGCATTGGAGATTCAGTCTACATTGATGGATAAGATCAGAGAAGCTCAGAAGACTGACAAGGAGATTGCTTCTATTAAAGAGAAAATGAGCAAAGGAAAAGCTAAAGGATTTCATGAGGATGAGCACGATACCTTATGGTTTGAAGACCGTGTTTATGTGCCCAATGACCCGGAGATCAGGAAGTTAATTCTGCAAGAGGCCCGTGATTCACCATATTCAATTCACCCAGGAAATACCAAGATGTATTTGGATTTGAAGGATATTTTCTGGTGGACCGGAATGAAGAAGGATATTGCAGAGTATGTAGCAGTTTGTGATGTGTGTCAGAGAGTAAAGGCAGAGCATCAGAAGCCAGCGGGATTGCTACAGCCATTGCCAATACCCGAATGGAAGTGGGATAAGTTAGGCATGGATTTTATTACAGGATTGCCCAGAACTCGTTCAGTCTATGACTCGATTTGGGTTGTAGTTGATCATTTGACTAAGGTAGCTCATTTCATTCCAGTGAAGACTACCTACACCAGTGCTAAGTTGGCAAAGATATACATGACCAGGATCGTATGTCTGCATGGAGTTCCAAGGAGTATTGTATCAGATAGAGGAACCTAGTTTACCTCAAAGTTCTGGAATCAGTTGCATGAGACTTTAGGTACCATGCTAGAGTTCAACACAACTTTTCATCCACAGACAGATGGACAGACCGAGAGAGTCAATCATATTTTGGAGGATATGCTGAGAGCTTGCGCGCTAGATTACGGATCTAGTTGGGACGAGAATTTGCCATACGCAGAGTTCTCCTACAACAACAGTTATCAATCCGGTTTGAAGATGGCCCCTTTCGAAGCCTTGTACGGAAGGAGGTGCAGGACCCCGTTGTCGTGGGATGAAGTTGGAGACCGCCAGTTGTTTGGACCGGATTTGATTAAAGAATCTGAACAGAAGGTGAAGTTGATTCGCGATAGACTCAAGGTAGCCCAGTCCAGGAAGAAGAGCTATGCAGATTCTAAACACAAGGAGATAGTTTACAAAGTCGGAGACCGAGTCTATCTTCGAGTATCTCCACTTCGAGGAGTTAAGCGCTTTGGAGTTAAGGGAAAGTTAGCGCCACATTTTGTAGGACCATACAAGGTTTTGGAGCGTATGGGAGAAGTAGCCTACAAGTTGGAATTGCCCGAAGGATTGTTAGGAGTTGACGATGTATTCCACGTTTCCCAGTTGAAGAAGTGCCACGCAGAGATGGCTGAAATACCGCTGAGGGATACAGTGCCGCTGGAAGCGATTCAGTTGGACAGTGATTTGACCTATGAGGAGAAACCAGTCAAGATTCTTGAGTATGCCAGCCGAGTCACCCAGAGCAAGGTTATCAAGTTTTGCAAAGTTCAGTGGAGCCACCACACCGAGGATGAAGCCACCTAGGAGTGAGAGGAAAATCTGCTGAAGGACCACCCTCACCTATTTTCTAGCCAACCCGAATCTCGAGGGCGAGATTCATCTTAAGGGGGGTAGGTTTGTAACATCCCAAATTTTCAATTTGGAATGTTATACACTAGATCATCACTTCATATCATATTTTATTTGCCTTTGGTTTGATCCTAGAAATTCTAGGCAACTCAAGGACCCACGGAGAGAGTTGGGGATTTCGTTATTTCATATTTGAGTTTTCTCAAATTTTGAAAATAGGATCATTTGATTTTATCTATTTTATCTTCAATTATTTCTATTATACAAATATGAGAGAGGGAATAAAATGACTTTCCCAAAATAAAGAAATATTGAGGATTTAATAATAAAAATCAAATAAGATTTTATTTTGGATTTATTGGCTATTTTATTTGAATTTAGAAAAATGCGCGTTTTTCAAAATTGCAGTTAGGCCCCAAATAAATGTTCATCCTGTGCGGCTTGATTTTAGAAGTCGGGGAAAATTTATTTCCGGATTTTTGAAGTCCGTTTAGTATTTCTTTTGTTTGTTTTTCTGCGTGAAATTATAAAAAAAAACTCGAAACCGACCTTGGGCCGTAATCGGCCAGGACTCTGTCCGCGGGGCCTTTATAAGGAGCCGACATCGAGCCCCAAGCCCACCCCGCACCAAACCCTAACCCTAGCCGCAGCCGCCGCGCCGCCACCTCCGCCGGTTTTTCCCGAAAACCGTTCGGTTTTTCCGCCGGTTTTCGATCGTTTTTTTCGATCCGTTTTTTGTTAGATCGGTTTTTTCCCAGTTTAGTCTATTTAGCGAGCATTCGCTTGTTTGTTTGTTTTAACGGAAGCGTTCATCATTTAGTTACAGAAAACGAACGTTTGTTCGTTAATCTGTTCGCCGTTTTTCTTTTTCTCAGATTTTCCGCGATTATTTCTAATCGCGATTTCTGATCCGATTTTCGTTCTAGTATAACTTTTCGCTCGTTTATCGGAATCAGGCGATTCAAGCGCCTGGAGTTTCATATCGAAACCCTCTTTCCGTTTAACCAACTCAAACAAGTTTTTGCTTCTATAAAATTTGACCTAGATCCAGAATAGTAAACGAAGTTTGTTTCTTTCGCCATTTGTCTTTCGTTGTTTCGTTCGATTTGATTCTTTTTGCCAACCGGAGTTCTTAAGTTGAACTTTATGGTTTGATCTCTTATTTGAGTTTTACCCGTGGATTAGAAGAGTACTTATTGTATGCTTGTTTGTTTGCGATAGAGTACCCGGATTGCGTCGCTTGCTACTTCGAATCGCTAGGTTTCGCGGATCATCAGCAAGGCAAGTAACACTTTGATCATACCTCCTACTACCCAGTTTTATTGCATTAGATCAATCCTCAAACAATTGCATGATTAGGACCAAATTAAATTGTGGGCTTTGGGAAGTAGATGAGGTAGTACTTATTACCTGTTTCATTATCAAACCTTAGGGAGTTACTTCTGCGTTTGCTTATATTGCCATGCTATGCTAGTAGACATTGATTGGGTGAGTGTATCCATGACAGATGTGAGATTGTTAAATTAATGGTTTATCTAAGGTGGCAACTTGAACACACATCTGGGTGGACTGAGGCACCTGGGTATTCCAGCGATTGCCTGTTTTCTTTTGGACCGCCACCCGGGCTCAAAGGGATCATGAGATTATGCAATCTAGAAACTTCCGTGTGCAGCCACAAGCTACTATGGGCTCTAGCATAGTTGACTAAGTTGTGCGAACTCTTACAGTGGTAGACTAGCATATGTAGGGGATGTAGTTTGGTACGGTCTACCCGTTCGTAAGGTGCCAGCGCTTCTGAAAGACTATGTCTCGGTCATCCGTTTCTCAAACATCATGTAGTGCGAGAACCCCAACGGAGGAGATCGAGTCTTATGGGGAAAAGTGCGCAAACCTCTGCAGAGTGTATAAACTAATCATGGTTAGCCGTGTCCCCGGTTATGGACAACTTGAGTATCTAGTACTTGGATTATCATGTGAATCTCATCATGTTACTTTAATTAATATTGTTGGGTTTTAATGTTGATGCTTAATTGGGATTGAGAGGGTGTCTACACTCTCAATGTTTAACAACCACCATGATAGTTAAATAAAATTTATTCCTTTGTAGTAGGGAAAAATTGGCTTTGCGCAAAACTATAACCATAGAGCTTTCCACCAACCAAAAATGCATGTAGTATAGCTTTATTCTTCCATTATTCTCTATGTGTTACCTTTCCAGCATATTCCATGTGCTGACCCGTTTCGGGCTGCAACGTTCATGTTGCAGACTTTTCAAACGACGAGTAAGGTGCCTTTAGGTCGTGGTTCTATACTTGGTGATGCCATTGGAGTTGATGTGTAACGCCCTCGATGCGGCTATATCTCCCACGTGTCGAAGCACGACTTAGAGGCATAACCGCATTGAAAGCAATTTCGCAAGTGAGGTAATCTTCACACAACCCATGTAATACATAAGGGAAAGAGATACATAGTTGGCTTACAATCGCCACTTCACACAAAACATGAATAAAGCATTACATCATCCAGAAAAAATCAAGGTCCGACTACGGAACCAAAATAAAAGAAGACTACCCCAAATGCTACACAAATCCCCGATCGACCCCAACTGGGCTCCACTACTGATCAACTAGAACGAAACAGCACAAAGGACAAGATCTTCATCGAGCTCCTCCTTGAGCTTGGTTGCGTCATCTGCACGGTATCATCGGCACCTGCAAACTGGTTTTGGAAGTATCTGTGAGTCACGGGGACTCAGCAATCTCACACCCTCGCGATCAAGACTATTTAAGCTTATAGGAAGGGTAAAAGGTATGAGGTGGAGCTGCAGCAAGCGACTAGCATATTTGGTGGCTAACAACGCAAATGAGAGCGAGAAGAGAAGGCAAAAGCACGGTCGAACAACTATGATCAAGAAGTGATCCTAGAACAACCTACGTCAAGCATTACTCCAACACCGTGTTCACTTCCCGGACACCGCCGGAAAGAGACCATCACGGTAACACACACGGTTGATGTATTTTAATTAAGGTCAACTTCAGGTTTTCTACAACCGGACATCAACAAATTTCCATCTGCCCATAACCGTGGGCACGGCTTTTGAAAGTTGAAATCCCTGCTGGGGTGTCCCAACTTAGCCCATCACAAGCTCTCACGGTCAACGAAGGATATTCCTTCTCCCAAGACATTCCGATCAGACTCGGCATCCAGGTTACAAGACATTTCAACAATGGTAAAACAAGTCCAGCAACACCGCCCGAATGTGCCGACAAATCCCGATAGGAGCTGCACATATCTCGTTCTCAGGGCACACTCAGATGAGCTCTCCATACAACTAAAAACCAAACCTCGAGTTTCCCCGAGGGGGCGCTGCACAGGGCTCTAGTTTGGACCAACACTCAGAGGAGCACTGGCCCAGGGGTAAAATAATGATGACCCTCAGGAGCGCGACTCCCAAGGGAAAAGAAAAGGCTAGGTAGAGAATGGTAAAACCAATGTTGGGCATTGCTGGAGAAGTTTTATTCAAGGCGAACTGTCAAGGGGTTCCCATTATAACCCAACCGCGTAAGGAACGCAAAATCCGGGAACATAACACCGATATGACGGAAACTAGGGCGGCAAGAGTGGAACAAAACACCAGGTATAAGGCCGAGCCTTCCACCCTTTACCAAGTGTATAGATGCATTAATTAAATAAGACATATTGTGATATCCCAACAAGTAAACAGGTTCCAACAAGGAACAACATCTCCATGTTCCAACAAGGAACAACATCTCCATGTTTCAACAAGGAACAAACTTCAATCTTCACCTGCAACTAACAACGCTATAAGAGGGGCTGAGCAAAGCGGTAACATAGCCAAACAACGGTTTGCTAGGACAAGGTGGGTGAGAGGCTTGGTTCAACAATATGGGAGGCATGATAAGCAATTGGTAGGTATCGCAGCATAGGCATAGCAAAAGAGCGAGCAACTAGCAAGCAAAGATAGAAGTGATTTCGAGGGTATGGTCATCTTGCCTGAGATTCCGAAAGGAAGAAGAACGAGTCCATGAAGAAGACAAACGGACGTAGTCGAACGAATCCTCACAACATGACGTTACCGGATTACCGAGAAGAAGTACACCGGAAAGAAAGCAAACAACAAAGTAAACAATCACCACATAATCATGGCATGATGCACAATCAAGTATGATGCATGTCCGGTTTAAATGTTCATGGCATGGCAAAGTGCACAACCAACCCTACAAATTAAGTGGAGCTCAATATGCAACGAGTTGCATATTGACGAAACACCACATGACTTATTTAGTTCGATTTCGTTTATGTACCCAACAATATTAAATGTTGTTTAGCATGGCAAGGGGTGAAGCAAAGAAAACTACCTATCTAGGCAAGTTTAAATGAGGCCGGAACATCAAACAACAAGTTCGGAAAAACCCCATATGCATATTTTAAGGTTTGGTACTGTTCTTCCCTAAACCATATTTTATAGTTGTTAAACATGCAAAGTGATGCCACCATGTTAAACTAAGCATTTTTCCACCCCATTTACATATAAAGTTTATTAAATTCGGAGTTACGGTTATTTAGTTATGAATTAAAACATTTTAGCATGGCATATGAGCAAATTAAAGCAAACATCACTTTAAGCATTTTAAACATGGATGAAAAAGACATATTATGAAACTAGATGAAAAACTAAGCATATTTCATTTATAAATTGTTTTAATATGATGCATTGTTTGTGAGTTATTATATGCATGTTGTTTAGGGGGCTTTATATAAAATAGGCAAACTCCTGGATATTAGACAAATTCGCATAACTGGAAAAAAACATCTACGGGCCGAAATTGTTGACGCTGGGCTGTCTCACCACGGGCTTCAACTCGGCTGGTGGGGAGGAGGAGGCCGACAGAGGGCAAGCTGGGCCAGTAGATGCGCTGGGCCTTGGCGCTCTTGTAGCCCACGCAAGCAATGAGGAGGCACGAGGCAGCAGGCGTCGCCCTTCTCTGCTCGATGCAGAGACTGAAGCCGACCACGGTGGCTTCAGGTGGGACAGGGGACGACGTCCACGCGGGGAACGCAAGGAGGCGGCGGAGACGGGCGGATCCAGGTGCGTGACGGTGTTTTCCGGCGAGGTGGCACGCGGGCGAAGCTGAAGGAGGCGGCACATGGAAGGTCCAGGAGCGGGACGACAAACTGATGCAGGGCAGCAGCAGGTTCGGTATAGAGGCGTCGACCTCCTGCTCGATGCAGTAGCAAAGGGGCGGCGAGCTTGCAGCGGATGCCACGGCGGACTTAGCGCGACGTAGGTGAGGTAGCAGGCCGGCGGCGACTGCTACTGCTGGAAGGCGAGCTTGGGGCTCGGCTCCCATTGTGGTGGTCTCCTATGAAAAACAACAGAGAGGGAGAGAACATGAGAGGGAGGAGACTGCAACGGGGGAAAGGAAAAGAGGAGGGGCGCGAGGTAGAGAGGTGCTCTGCTCCGGCGAGCTGGCGTAGGGAGGTGTTGCTTCCGATCCGTCCTGGACGGAGGCACGGGAGGAGACGAGGCGCTCGGTCCTTGCGGCACTGCACGGGGCTGCTGGATCCAGAGCCTCTGCGGGATGAACTGGGGCGACGGGGGCCGTTCGATCTGGATCTGACGCTCCAGATCGATGGTGGGGAGCTGCAACAAGTTAGTTGGTTGTGGTGTGGTGGATCTGGTGGTGCGAGGGCGGCTGCGTGTGGATAGGCTCGGGTGGGATCCCGAGGAAGATGCTACTGGCGGCGGCGTGAGGGACAAGCTGCCTAGAAATTAGGGTTTGACTAGGAATGGACGAATATATATACATCACGGGTTAGGTTAGGGGCTATCTCGTCCCTCCGATCAAAATCGGGCAGTCAGGAAAAATAGGCTAGGGAGCCTAAATAAGAAAACGGTGATATTATGTAGATGTTTGGGGATGTTCCGGACACAACGGTAACGATAGTCCGGGTCGGGTCCGGGACAGCTATCGGACGCACGCGCGAGGAGGGTCGCGGGATGATGAGAGAGCTTAGGTTGGATCTGGTGGTAGGTAGTGGGCTGTGTAGACGGTCTCGAGCTGAGAGAAGAGAAGAGAGGGAGGCCCGGCGACTGTTTCCAGAGACCGAAAACGTCCGACGTTTGACCGACTATATTGTTGCTATTGTTAATCGTTGGGGCATCAAACGAACTCCGAATGCGGTGAAACTTGGCAGGCGGTCTATCTACACTATAATAAGACCACATGTCAACTTTCAACCCAATCCGAGAACATTTTCCGGCCACTTATAAAATACTATCTCGGACATGCTGCGGGCGCGTGCAAGTGTGTCTGGGTTCAGAACGGAAAATGGACGGAACTGGGAGACCCGGACTAATGCAAGTTTTGAAAATATGATGATGCAATGCACATGATGACATGACAAGATGCAACATGCAAGCGAATGACAAGACAACAACAACGACTAACTGAAAGACACCTGGCGCATCGGTCTCGGGGCGTCACATGATGGACTCACCTATCTTCCAAGCCTTCTGTTGTTATCGTTATTAGATGGCCTTAAGCCGTATTTATTGTAATAAGTTCTCTTTTGAGACACTCGATGTAATAAGTGTGTGATTTCTACTCTGTTATAAATCCTTCAAGTACTATGCGTGTCAGCATTACCGATCCAGGGATGACACTGATGCACAGAGATTGGACCGTTTGAGGTCTGGTCGGTACAGATTTCAACAAGCAAATTGTGTTTCAGAATGGGTCCTTGTTTAAAGAATACTTCATATATTTCCCTTCTTTCATTCATAAACATATCATTCTCATGGTCTAGCAAATATTGTTTTAAAGGATCATTAGGAGGCACAACAATAGAAGCAAGACCAATAATTTCATCTTTATTAGGCAATTCTTCATCACGGGGTTGTCTACGAAATTTAGAAAAATTAAACTCATGAGACATATCATCCAAACCAATAGTAACAACATCCTTCTTGCAATCTATCTTAGCATTAACAATATTCAAGAAGGGTCTACCAAATATAATGGGACAAAAGCTATCTTGTGGAGAACCAAGAACAAGAAAATCAGCAGGATATTTAGCCTTCCCACACAAGACTTCAACGTCCCTAACAATCCCAATTGGTGATATAGTATCTCTATTAGCAAGCTTAATGGTAACATCGATATCTTCTATCTCAGCTGGTGCAATATCATGCATAATTTCTTTGTATAAGGAAATAGGTATTGCACTAGCACTAGCACCCATATCACACAAGCCATGATAACAATGATCTCCTATTTTAACAGAAATAATAGGCATGCCTACCACAGGTCTATGTTTATCTTTAGCATCAGGTTTAGCAATTCTAGCAGTCTCATCACAAAAGTAAATAACATGCCCATCAATATTATCAGCCAAGAGATCTTTAACGATAGCAATATTAGGTTCAACTTTAACTTGCTCAGGGGGTGCATAAGTTCTAGTATTACTTTTACGAACCACAGTTGAAGCTTTAGCATGATCCTTTATTCTAACAGGGAAAGGCGGTTTCTCAACATAAGCAGTAGGAACAATAGGATCATTATAAGTGATAGTCTTTTCTTCAACTTTACTAGGTTCAGCTACTTTTACTTCTATGGGAGGATGATATTTAAACCACTTCTCCTTAGGGAGATCAACATGAGTAGCAAAGGATTCACATAAAGAAGCTACTATCTCAGAGTCAAGTCCATATTTAGTGCTAAATTTACGGAAAACATCGGTATCCATAAAAGATTTAACACAATCAAACTTACGTGTTATACCTGACTCCTTACCTTCATCGAGATCCCAATCTTCAGAGCCGCGTTTAATTCTCTCCAATAAATTCCATTTGAATTCAATAGTCTTCATCATAAAGGAACCAGTACAAGAAGTATCGAGCATAGAGCGATTGTTGTCAGAAAGCCGAGCGTAAAAGTTTTGAATAATCATTTCTCTTGAGAGCTCATGATTGGGGCATGAATATAACATTGACTTAAGCCTCCCCCAAGCTTGAGCGATGCTTTCTCCTTCGCGAGGCCAAAATTATATATATAATTACGATCACGATGAACAAGATGCATAGGATAAAACTTCTGATGGAATTCCAATTTCAACCGTTTGTAGTCCCATGATCCCATATCATCACATAACCTATACAATGTTAATGAATCTCCCTTCAAAGATAAAGGGAAGACCGTCTTCTTAATAACATCATCAGGCATACCTGCAAGCTTAAATAATCCACAAACTTCATCCACATAGATTAAGTGTAAGTCGGAATGCAATGTTCCATCTCCTGCAAAAGGATTAGCCAGCAGTTTCTCTATCATACCTGAAGGAATTTCGAAGTAAACATTTTCATTTTCAGTAGGTCCAGTAGATTGAGGAGCAACTCTTTGCTCTACTGGTCGGGGTGAAGATACCCCGAACAAGTCCCTCAAAGGATTACATTCCATAGTAACAAGTGACAGTAAATTTCAGCACACTATCTAAATTTTTGCTTACCAAATTCCACCTACTAAAGGCGGTTCAGTCCCCGGCAACGACGCCAGAAAAGAGTCTTGATGACCCACAATTGTAGGGGATCTATCGTAGCCTTTTCGATAAGTAAGAGTGTGGAACCCAACGAGGACCAGAAGGAAATGATAATCGGTTTTCAGCAAGGTATTCTCTGCAAGCACTGAAATTATCGGTAATAGATAGTTTCGTGATAAGGTAATTTGTAACGGGTAGCAAGTAATAAAAGTAAATAAAGTGCAGCAAGATGGCCCAATCCTTTTTGTAGCAAAGGACAAGCCTGGACAAACTCTTATATGAAGGAAAGCGCTCCCGAGGACACATGGGAATTATCGTCAAGCTACTTTTCATCACGTTCATATGATTCGCGTTCGGTACTTTGATAATTTGATATGTGGCTGGACCGGTGCTTGGGTACTGTCCTTACTTGGACAAGCATCCCACTTATGATTAACCCCCATTGCAAGCATCCGCAACTACAACAGAGTATTAAGGTAAACCTAACCATAGGATGAAACATATGGATCCAAATCAGCCCCTTACGAAGCAACACATAAACTAGGGTTTAAGCTTCTGTCACTCTAGCAACCCATCATCTACTTATTACTTCCCAATGCCTCCCTCTAGGCCCAAACAATGGTGAAGTGTCATGTAGTCGACGTTCACATGACACCACTAGAGGGATAACAACATACATCTCATCAAAATATCGAACGAATACCAAATTCACATGACTACTAATAGCAAGACTTCTCCCATGTCCTCAGGAACAAACGTAACTACTCACAATGCATATTCATGTTCATAATCAGAGGGGTATTAATATGCATAATGGATCTGAACATATGATCTTCCACCAAGTAAACCAACTAGCATCAACTACAAGGAGTAATCAACACTACTAGCAACCCACAGGTACCAATCTGAGGTTTGGATACAAGAGATGAACTAGGGTTTGAGATGAGATGGTGTTGGTGAAGATGTTGATGGAGATTGCCCCCTCCCGATGAGAGGATCATTGGTGATGACGATGGTGATGATTCCCCCCTCCTGGAGGGAAGTTTCCCCGGCAGAACAGCTCAGCCGGAGCCCTAGATTGGTTCCGCCAAGGTTCCGCCTCGTGGCGGCGGAGTTTCGTCCCGTAAGCTTGCTTATGATTTTTTCTTGGACGAAAGACCTCATATAGCAGAAGATGGGCATCGGAGGGCCACCAGGGGTCCCACGAGGCAGGGGGCGCACCCAGGGGGTAGGGCACGCCCCCACCCTCATGGCCAGGGTGTGGGACCCCTCTGCTATTTTCTTCGCTCAGTTTTTTTATTATTTCCAAAAATAACTTCCGTGGAGTTTCTTGACTTTTGGAGTTGTGCAGAATAGGTCTCTAATATTTTCTCCTTTTCCAGCCCAGAATTCCAGCTGCCGGCATTCTCCCTCTTTATGTAAACCTTGTAAAATAAGAGAGAATAGGCATAAGTATTGTGACATAATGTGTAATAACAGCCATAATGGAATAAATATTGATATAAAAGCATGATGCAAAATGGACGTATCAGTTGCCGTGGTGGGGACTGCACCGTGGGTTGGCCCCCTCCGTACGGTCAGCAGCATGAACCGTTGCTGTCGCTTGGGGAGGTCGTGGCAGACCAGCTCGTTGTGAGCCCTCAGCTTCGGCGAAACCGAGCAGGCTTTGGATGGTGGCACGCCATTCGTCCATCTGCTCGGCCGCCGGCGGAAACCTCAGCAGCAGCTGAGCTCACGCCATGGCCTCCGAAGCCGTACTTGGCATGGATGTTGATGAAGTCGACCATACCGTTGCTCGGCTCCTCGCAGTGCCAGTGGCGGTAGAGTTGCATCCCTGCTCTCACTGCGGGGCGACCACCTGGATGTGGTGTGGCGAAGGCGCTCGAGGGCCAGTGGCTCCGTCGGGAGCACCGACTTGGTCGGCCTGTCCCGGGGGAGGTGCACGCACTATGACCACACCCGTGGTGGTGGCGGCTGGAGGGCGGCGATTCGCCCCGGTCCGAGTGTCATTGCTGTGGTTGTGCCCGTCGGTGGGGGATAGGGGCGCAGATGGAGTGACGCCCTCACCCGTACCTTGGGGAGCGTGGCCATCGGGGTGCTGCTGATGTGGCTCTCCTCCGGCACCTCCTGCTTCCGCGTCGACCGTGGGGGAAGTGGTGATGGTGCAGCCTACTCCGACCACTTCCCTAGCAGCGTTCGCATCCTCGCGCGCTTCCGCGCCCCCATAGTGTTGGAAACCCCGGGCGGCGGAGCCTTCGAGGTGGATGGGTGAGCTGAAAGACCGGGCTTCTTCTTGGGCGCCATGGTTGATGGCGTCGTCAAAGATGGAGATGGTGATGAAGTCGACGTGCTGCGCACGCCTTCAGGTTCATGCAAGTGAGCCCCCTACCTGGTGCGCCAAAGATGTCGTGGGAAACCATGACCACCTATGGGACCAGGAGGTCCCTTGTTGGTTCGGCAGGGGGGCGACGCATTGCACAAAGAGCAGACGAGCGTGGGGCAGCATGGTAGAGATCACACGGGAAATTTACCCAGGTTCGGGCCACCGTGAGGCGTAAAACCCTACTCCTGCTTTGGTGGATTGATGGTGGAAAAGGTGGTGGCGAGCGTAGTACACTTGCCCGAGAGGGGTCACCTTGGGGCAGCAGTGACTACACGCGTATGGGGGTGTGAGTTATCCAACCTTCTAAACCTTTCTATGGTTTCCATGGGCCTCCTTTTATAGATCAAGGGGTAACCACAATGGCAAAGTAGTCATTACGCACTGATAAGATAGCAAACAGTACTATCATATCTAACTCTCCGGGATGACAGGGCGCATTAAATGCACCGCTTAACATCACATCGTTGGTTGCCCGGTAGGGCTTGCCAGAATACCTTGCCAGCTCCGTGCCTGTTCTCTTGAAACATCGCAGGACGAGTGTCATCTGTGGGTTTCTTCTATAGGAAATGACTGCCATGTGGTGAATGGCTGCCACTTAATCACCTTGCGGCTCGACACCACACTGATTCACGACATGGGTCGTGGTGGATTGGTTGGTGAGGTAGCTCTGCCTCCATGAGCCCCAGCAGGCCCTGCCCGGACGCCTCGGCTGTCTGCTTCTGGGGGTGGCCTCGCCCCTTGCCGGGCTCGCCTACCCGGCAAGGGAGGCTTTTTTTCTTGAAGATATCCTGCTTCCTTGGCTCGTCCTTGGTCCTTTTGATCTGTATGTTGGTCCTTTGAACTTCTAGGGTCCTTGTACCCTGACTTGGGCTGGTGCTTCATTCTTGCTCTCGTGCCTGTGCACAGTCTGGGCAATAGACCCAGGGTTTGTTGCTCTGACTCTCTCTCTCTCTCCAACCACACCCCGCCGCCGCCCCCAACCACACCATGCCCCACCCCGACCACACGCCGCCCCGGCCCGCCGCTCCGCCCCCACCCCCCCGCCGCGCAGGCACACCGTCGCGGCCCGCCACTCCGACCCCCCCAATGCACTGCTGCGCTGACACACCGCCCCGGCCCGCTGCCTCCCCCCCGATGCCCCGGGCCGCCCGCCGCCCGGCCCCCAGCCGCCCCGAGCTGCCGGCCTCGACCTCCTCCACCTCCCCTACTCCGGTGAGCCCCCTCCCCTTCTCTTTTGTTTTCTATTTTTTCTCTGTTAATTAGTATAGTCTATTTAGTGTAGTTTAGGTTTAGTTTATGTTTCTTCTTCTGTGTTTAGGCTTAGGTTTAGATTTAGTTTAGTTTAGGTTTAGTTTAGGTTTTTTCTTCTGCTTTTTAGGTTTAGGTTTATATTTAGTTTAGTTTAGGTATAGTTTAGAACATAGAAGAAAGATGAAAAAAGAAAATAATAATAATAATAATAATAATAATAATAAGATGAAGAAGAAGAAGAAGAGGAGGAGGAGGAGGAAGAAGAAGAAGAAGAAGAGGAGGAGGAGAAGGAGGAGGAGGAAGAAGAAGAAGAGGAGGAGGAAGAAGAAGAAGAAGAAGGGGAGGAAGAAGAACAAGAAGATGAGGAGGAGGAAGAAGAAGAGGTTAGGGGTGCGTTGCCACCGATAGAACCATGTCGAGGTTAGGGGTGCGTGGGCGTCGATGGAACCGGGTCGAGGTTATGGGTGCGTCGACGCTGATGGAACCGGGTCGAGGATCACCGGTCGCCAAGGAGTCGAGGGTCGGGGCAGAGGGTCGAGGATTGCCGACCGCCGGTAGACGAGGGGTCGAGGGTCTAGGGGTCAATGGTCGAGGATCTTCCGGTCCGAGTGTTGACCGACTGGTGTCATAGCTTAAGATGAGGACGTCCCTGAGCTGAAGGTCATGAGCGTGGGTGAATTGCTTCCATCCGTGCGCGAAGAACAGATGGAAGCAGTTCAGCTGCGCTGATGACCTTCAGCTTGGGCACGTCCGCATCTTAAGCTACGACAACAGCCGCACCATGCTCATAGTGATGGTGTTCGACAAGACCGCCGAGGGGTCGAGGGTCGAGGATTGCCGGGGGGTCAGGGGTCGAGGGGTCGAGGGTCAGCGAGGGGTCGAGGGGTGATGGGTCGAGGGTCGAGGGGTCGATGGTCGAGGATCTTTCGGTTCGAGTGCTGAACGACTGGTGTCGTAGCTTAAGATGATGACGTCCCCGAGCTGAAGGTCATGAGCGTGGGTGAACTGCTGACATCTGTGCGCGAAGAACGGATGGAAGCAGTTCGCCCGCGCTAATGACCTTCAGCTCGGGCATGTCCGCATCTTAAGCTATGACAACAGCCGCACCATGCACACAGTGAAGGTGTTCGACAGGACCGCCGAGGGGTTGAGGGTTGAGGATTGCCGAGGGTTCAGGGGTCGAGGGGTCGACGGTCACCGAGGGGTCGAGGATTGCCAAGGGGTCGACGGTCGCCAAGGGGTCGAGGGGCGAGGGGTCGATGATCTCTGAGGATTAAAAGCCAAGTGTTGAAAGTTGAAACACGCAAACTGACTCATGACAAAAAAATCAAAGCATAGAAATAGAAACCAAAGACAAAACAATACGTAGTGAGAGGTTGTGCAACTAGGATGATATTTTGCAACAACTTTTTTAATGAATTTGAGAGGATGATGGGGAAGAACTCAAAAGCCATTGGTGTCTTTCGACTTCTTCGCCATCATCCTCTCCAATTCATTAAAAAAGTTGGTACAGAAAATCATCCTAGTTGCACAACCTCTCACTATGTACTATTTTGTCTTTCGTTTCTCTTTCTACGCCCTGATTTTTTGTCAGTTTGGTTGTTTGAAGTTTCAAAACTTGGATTTTAATCCTCATTGCCGAGGGGCCGAGGGTCGACGATTGCCGAGGGGTTCCTAAGTTATGTTGTACTTGAGGATGATACACTAGTAGTAGTTAATTATGTGCGTATTATTGTTAATATCGGTATTACATTTTTTATGTTGTACTAATTTCATTTACTCTATGTCATGGCAGGTGTTGAAAGATGGTGGGCGCGGGTAAGGAGTGCTCTGAGGCTCCTTCTTCGCCGGTGCGTGGTGGGAGGGGTACTTCCATCCCACCCCAGACTCCCCGGAGAGCGTTGGTCGACAGTAAGACACCGGTGGGCGCTTCTTTGTCGACGTCGTTACCCATCGGGGGAGGAGGTCAGGGAGGGAAGAAGAGAGGAGGTCAGGGAGGACATGGCCGTGGGAGAGCTAGGCAGGCTCCTACGCCTTCCTCGCCGCCACCCCTAGCTGATTCACCCGAGCACAAGACTGCTAGGGTGGACACGTCTGAGGAGGAGGCTACACAGACTCTGGTCCATGAGCCTTGGGTTGACGGGCCTTCGGCCCACGAGACTTCAGCCCACGAGACTCCGTCCCAGGAGACATCCATATGGGGTACCTGGATGGGCCCGCCCGAGGGGCCGAGTGGCCATGCTGATGGTGGCAGGGATCCGGCTGATAGCAATGGCGAGGTGGTTGATGGGGCCACCGTCTATCAGTGTGGTTGTACACGGCTCCCGCCCGTGCTGGCAACCTGCAAGCAGAGGTGGTTTATTTTCCCTAATGGGGAGAGGTAAGTGCATTTACTCTTTTTGTACCATTTCCTTCGAGTTTCTTCAAATATCTAATGCGTTGGCCTTGTAATACTGCAGGGGTTGGCACCACGCTGATGCTGTGCGCATGCCCAACTCCATCCTTGGTGTGCTTTGCTGGCAAAACTTCCCGGGGTTTGTCACGTTGCCCGTTGAGGTCCAAGTTCCGGAGCTAGGATTGAGCTGGGAGCACTGCTTGGCTGCCCCGGCCCCACCGAAGGTGATGATCGACGGTGTCCTGTGCCACACGAGGGCAGAGATGGTGATCAGAAACTTTTGGGTAATTTCTCCTTTACACAATTAAAAATCTTCAAATAGCTAGTTATTGTACTAATCAATGTTGTCTTGTTTGATTGCAGACCTTCTATAGGTGTGAGGAGGGATATGAGGAGGCCGCGGCAAAGGTTATCGATGCCGAGTGCAGGCGCCTACTACAAAACTTACGACACGAGGCTTGGGTGCAGGCTGTTCGAGACTACTACGCCTCGCATGGTATGAAGAAGCCCAAGCCGGCATGCCGCTATAAGTTTATGAAGAAGGAGCAGTACATGGCGGTAATTACCTATTCTTAAGGCCTTGTACTTATTTTCCTTGATTTGATTTGATTCGTAGGCATAATGCTCAAGTACGTTTCTCTTTACTAACTTAGGTGCCCGCAAGATGGTGTGCATATCCGATGGATTGTTGGGAGGTGTTGGTCGATGAGTGGTGCTCAAACGAATGGCGTGCCTAGCACAACAATGCCAAGGACAAGCGTGCCCAAATGGAAGGTGTGCCACACCATCAAGGAAGCGCCAACTTATTCCAGTACGAGTGGAACTGGGTATGTAGTTTGCTTCATGATTCATGCAATTCATTCTTCATGCTAGCTTGAGACCTTTAAGAACTAATTTACTCCGTTCCTCTCTTTTAGTCAAAACACAATAAGGCGGAGGTGCCAGAGGTGTTCGACCTCTATGCCATGGCCCAGCCCATACTGGTCCGTACAAGAAGGTCAAGGCATTCGAGCCATCTGACCTCGATAATCCAAAGAACTTCACCAACATCTCCTCCCACAACAACTCGTGAAGTACAGAGATGTGGGGAAGGCGAGGAAAGGGGAGGACTTTAACCCGAGCTAGCAGTTTGATCTAGAGCTGGTGAAGATATCTGGTGGAGGGAGGTCCCATGGCTCGATAGCCATTGGAGATGGACTTATCCGTTGTCCTCGTACTCTCCCGGAGATCAAGGCGCGCCAGTCGAGCTCCGCTCCTGAGATGAGGCCTCATCAATGGCCAGTCGAGCTCGCCTTCGAGGTTAGTTATACGGACTCAGCTACCTTTCCTCCATTACATTGTGGTTGCAGCCATCGATGATTACAATGGTAACGAGGAGTGGTGTTGCAGGCTGCTCTTCAGAGTGAGAGAGATAGAACCCAGGTGCTTCTGGCGAGAGGGACCGGCAGGCAGAGGAGAAGTAGTGGAAGTTGGAGGAGAAAGCGACAAGGATGATGGAGGAGGAGAGGGCACAGAATGACATGCAGAACCGGGCCATGTACGAGCTCCTCGTGGTAAGTTTCTTCTGCATATTAGCCAAATCATTCACGTAATGTTCATTTCATTACTAACTAGTATGACTGACCCGCCAAAACCAAATGTGCATTCTGTGTGCCAGAAGGCCGGTCAGACCCCTCCGCCGATGCCAGAGATTGCTCTAGGGACCAGGGTGAGTTTAATTTGAATGGTCATTAGTTACTAGTATTAACATTTGAGTGTCATCATGCTGATGAGACATTGCAAATGATCTTTGGTGCAGCATACCTCCAGACAAGCATCACACGATCCTTCTCCAGGTGGTACCGGCACGAGCCACGCCGGTGCTTCACTTCCGTGATGACGGTAAGTTTTCTCTAGTGTTTTGCTTAACAAATGCATAATAACCTAGACTTAGCTTTATTTCCTCCAAAAGGCTTACCATAATGACCTAGACTTAGCTTATTTTCCTTCAAAATGACATAATTAGCTTACTTAGCTCGAAAATGATCCATTTTACCATAGTTAGCTCTAAAATGATCTATACTTAGCTTTGTTTCCTCCAAAATGACCTAAGTTTGCTCTAATATGCTAAGTTATCTCTAATATGCTTAGTTACCTAGGTTTTCTAAATAATGACATACACTTAGCTTTCTTATGTAAAAAATGGCGTAATTAGCTTACTTAGGTTTGAAATGGCATATCAACCTTAGTAACCTCATATATGTCACATACTTAGCTTATTTTCCTCGAAAATGACATAATAAGCTTAATTAGCTCCAAAATGATCAATTTTTCCTAAGTTAGATCCAAAATGACCTAAGTTAGCTGTAATATGCTAAGTTAGCTCTAATATGCATAGTTACCTAGGTTAGATCAATAAATACCTATACTGAGCTTACTTATGTCAAAAATGGCATAATATGCTTAGTTAACTAAAAATGGCATAATTACCTAGGTTAGCTCAATAATGATCCATTTTACCTAAGTTAGCTCCAATATGATCCATTTTACCTAGGTTAGCTCCAAAATGATTCATTTTACCTATTTTAGCTCCAAAATGATCCATTTTTACCTAAGTTAGTTCCAAAATGATCCATTTTAGCTTGGTTAGCTCCAAAATGATCTATTTTAGCTAGGTTAGCTCATAAATAATCCATTTTACTTAGGTTAGCTCCAAAATGACCCATTTTACCTAGGTTAGCTCCAAAACGATCCATTTGAGCTAAGTTAGCTCATAAATGATCCATTTTACCTAGGTTAGCTCCGAAATGATCCATTATACCTAGGTTAGCTCCAAAATGATCCATTTTACCTAGGTTAGTTCCAAAATGATCCATTTTAGCTTAGTTAGCTCATAAATGTCATTTTTACCTAAGTTCGCTCATAAATGTCACTTTTACCTAAGTTAGCTCATAAATGTTATATACTTCTTCTTCTTCTTCTTCTTCTTCTAATCTTCTTCTTCTAACTTTCTTATTTCCCATTTTGCAGATTTGATTCACTTCATGGAAGCTTGCATTGATGGAGTGCTTGTTATCCCTTTCTCCGTTTCTTTTGTATCAATGAACTATGCATGTATGGTTGGATGAAACTATTGTAATATGTATGGTTGGATGCCTGTATGTGGAACTTCCTATGTATGGTTGGATGAAACTATGCATGTATGATACAATTATATGTGTTGGATATCTCATATGTTTGCTCTAAAATTTCCCTGTGATATATATATATATATATATCATCTATTTGCTGTGAGAATGCTTGGATATAAGAAAAAACAGAAAAGAGGCAATGCAGCCTCTTTGCCGTCTGCCACATACGACAAAGAGGCCATGTGGCAGCAACCTGTGCAATCTGGGAGCTATACCATTTGGTTACTTTGCCATCTGTGGCAGACGTCAAAGGATATAGGCGTTTGCCATCCGCTGGCAGATGACAAAGGCTGCCGTTAGCCATCTAACATGGCTAATGCCTGTTATTTACCGTCCACATTCTTTGTTGTCCGCTTTGAGGAAGCATACGACAACAACCCTATTTACCGTAGCTTTCTTTGCCGGGCAGCTTTGCCATCGGTGGCAGATTGCAAAGAGGTTTGCTGCTCGCTTTTGGTTCCTTTGCCGTCTGCCATGGCATACAGCAAAGAGGCTGATTCCTGTAGTGTGTCAAACAAACAAAAGAGAAAGAGGGCAGCAAAGAAGCTGCGTTTGAAGAAGAGTCTGAGTCAGAGGAAGATGATGCTGATGATGAAGAGGATGATGAGGATGCAGATGTTGATGAGGTTGAAGATGATGATGATGTTGAAGAGGAAGGGAATGAAGAAGATGACATGTTGAAGAGGAAGGGAAAAAACATGATGATGACGGGGACGAGGACGATGGCAACAATGAAAATAGAGGAGAAACTTGAGATGACACTAGTGCAGTGATGTGCTATACAAACGGTTTTTACCCCCTTTCCGCAACAGAGTTTTAAACCATCACCTTGCTTGTATGTGTGATAGGGGGGGGGGGCGTCCTTCCCACACGACCCAAAAACCGTAGTCGATGGGGAGTAGGAATTCATATGTTTTGCATAACTAAGCGTATGCGATGCCCGCATCTATCCCTAACGCGAGTCGTCAAACAACTGTTTGTGATATATCGAATATGCCAAATGCTCCATCCTTGCTACTCGTGTGGGTTGGCATTACCATTGTACACGCTATTCTGTGGTGCAACTTTTATGATGTATGCCCCATCACAAATAGTTCATGATTGTAAAGTGTGTATCATAAGGAGACTATCACACACATTCAATTTTCCCGAACCGTATGTGATATATAATTAAGAAGATAAGTTAATCATTGTACGAGTGTCATATGAGTTTATGAAACATCTGACTGTCGTACTAGTGTTAGATGAGATAACTATCGCACACGCTATTCTGTGGTGAAACGTTTACGATGAGTATGACATCACAAACAGTTCATGATTGTAAAGCATGTACGATAAGGTGACTATCACAAACATTTAGTTTGCTTGCACCGTTTGTGATATTGTCTTACACCACACACACTTTGCAAACATCAATTGTGTGCATGGTCGCACACATTTTTTCTCTATGAAACGTGTCGGATTATGAGGTATATCACACATGTTGATGTACAGATCATGAGCGGCTAATGACCTGCAGCGTATATCTCTCTAATTTAATCGCTGCAATTTAAAATTTTACAAAATTCTAATTCTAAAGTAGGCAATAACATTATTCATACCCATCAGGTTCAACAACCAATGCATTATTCGATTGACAAGTACATATGTTCAAGAATTACATAAAAAAGAATTACATAAGCACCAAATAAAGAATGATGAATTAGGGTTGTATGCTTGTATTAAAGACGGTAAAGAAAGAGGCGAAAACCATTCTGGTTGCTGAACAAGGTGAAGCGGAATGCCCATATTGTTCCCTCCTCCATGCCGAATGCACGCACGACTCTAGTACAACCCCTTGTGATGGCCGACCGCCCATCCTTCACTGTCTTCATGAGGACTTCTAGATAGTCATCGTAGTTTGGTAGAAATACTTTAACCTTTGCATGTCCACCAATCATGTAGTTTGAGAGGTAATCTTGAGTAAACTACTTTGGGAACCACTGCAAAGGAAAAAATCCAGACATTGTCATCTAATAACTCATTATGGACAATAAAAGAAGGCAACAGAGTTCTTAATTACCATCCCGCAGTTCACTTTGTCTTGGATAAAGTGTAAACAAATAGTTTAATTGCCATATTTTTGACCCATTTTACTAACAATCTTTATCAGTTTTCCTCACTTGATGATGGTTCATGAATATCTCATTGCTCCATACGCAAAAAGGGTCAAAGCATGGATCTTTACCAATGACATATGTACCTACAAGCACCAAGTCAATATTAGAAACTAAACTGCAATTGCATAATAATGTAGTGCAACACTCCCTCTGTCCCATTATATAAGACCTTATTACATCCAATATACTCACATATTGGATGAATTAACATCTTATATGATGCGGAGCATCCTACAGTCATCCCCATGGACCTACCATCGCCTTAACAAGAGCCAAGAGGACCCATGACACGAGCTAGAGCTAGAGCTCTCGAGAACGAGGTGACTTCCTTCCTTAGTGATATTACATATGATCCTCTCGAGACATGGCTACTACCTGAATCCGAGACATTGTGCATGATTAGGTACCAAGAGGATCCTCCCAAAGATGCACGTGAAGATGTACAAGCCCCCAAGTTCATGGATCAAGAAAACCAATGGAAGGAGTCAAGGACACCTCCTAGGCCCCGGACATCCGGCCACGACCCCGGATGTCCGGCCCCTGGAGCTTCACCCACCACAGCCGCTCAGCCGCCAGGACACTACAGGCCTCGGACATCCGGCATAGCCAGCCCGGACATCCGACCCTTCCCAAGCCACTGGAAATCCGGCTGCCAGCCCGTATATCCGGACACCCCCGAACCCAAGAGCAACAAGGCCAGCTTCACCAGCCGGGACATCCGGCCCGACGCCCGGACGTCCCGCCTCCCCTGTCTGTGCACAGTGTAAGGGCTGAGGCCCGTGTACCCCTTCGCCCCCTAGACTATATATACTCCACCTCGTCCTACTTCTAGGGTTAGCAAAGGATTAGCTCATATTTTGTGTGAGAGCTTTGCTCATCCACTGGGTTACCTTCTCCTCGGAGATTCGAGCCTCCACCGGAGAAGATCCCCCAAGCGGATTCAAGACCCCTTTTAGGGAAGAACTCAAGACCTCCTCACAGATAAGACCGGCTACCTTTTGTATCGTCCCAAGTTGGTTGTGGATCGTGTATCTTCTCTTATGTACTTGAGGATCTAGCACATGTGTGACCTATTCGTGTTGGTTTACTGTTTCCTCTCGTGTTTCCCCTTGTGTTTTCCCTCGTGTTCCTCGTGTTCTTCGTGGGATCCGCTCCTTTCGTGAAAGATCGGGCGATTAGGGTTCTACCCTACATCATCTTGGTATCAAGAGCCACGTTGATCACGATTTCGGAGCCTCCCCGTTGTGTTGCTAGCCTTGTTTTTGCTTTTTTGTCCCTAATTCAAAAATTTCCCCACAAAAATAGCCCCAATTGTTTTTGATTAGTTGGTGTGATGAAGTTTTTTTGGATTTGATCCGTGGATTTTGTGCGTTGCAGGTAGATCCACCTTTCCATCCACTTTTCCCCAATTTCCATCCACAAATTCCTCTGAATTTTGCCTGGATTTGCCACCCTCCTCGCGAAGTTCTTCGAATCCATCCACGGATCCAGAGCCTGGACATCCGTCTCGACAAGCCCGGACATCCGGCGCCCCGGACATCCAGCCATCAGGCCCGGACATCCGGCCCCTGGCAGCATCACTTCCTCTCCACCACCCATTTTATGTCCATATTTCGCCTACACTTGCTCCGGTGCCCACATATACTTCCGCATACCACTACCACTTCCGCATATCACAACCACCGCTTACCAACACCAACTCCGACAATTTTGGTCCAATTTTGCTTTGAGAATTTGAGTTGCGGGTCTGTATCCTTTTGTGTTTCGGCTATCTAGGTACGGTTAGACATCAACGTCACCACCGCTCATCTTCGCCACAGGCGCGTCATCAACAACGACCACCTCAACTACATATTGGTATTCGTCATACTCTTTCGATCACCATCATCCGTTCTTGCGTACAGACAAGGAACCAAAGAAATGGTAACCTCACTTTGGTATGGACATTTCACTCTTGCCATTACATTGATAGCCATCATAGCCTTACTCCTTTGCGTTGCTTACCCATCGAGACTAGCTTTCGAGTATTGCCGGCAACGAGACTTGTGCACACTAGTGATCATACTTACCATAGCATACATACATCATTGTTGCATATCTTGGTATCATCTCTTGTGTCACAAGGTTGTCATCGGATACACAATTGCTATCTTGGTTCGTCAAGCATTGCATGAGAAAAGAGCTCAAACATTAAAGAGACAAACAAGCTTTTAAGCAAAAAGGAAAAGATAAGCAAAGAGCTTTTAAGCAAGAACCATAGCATCATACAACATTAAGATTGTCATACTCGATCATCTTGGATCATATCATAGAAACACCTTGCATAGAACATAATTGGGATAGAAGTCGTTGCATTTTTGGTTAGTAGGTTGTGCACAAGTCTTGTTTCCGCCTATTGTGCAATCGTGCTAGTGTCTCTCTAGTGTTGTGCAACAAGAGCATTTTTGTGGATTCCACATTTTGGCTCATCATTGGTTGCCCAACCCCACTTATCTCTTTGTGTGTGTGTTTCCATGTACATTATATTGCTCGGTCTACTTGTTGCATTGCAATCTTGCGAATCTTTTCCAACATTATTGAAGCTCACTTACAATTGCATCAAATTTTGTGCCACCATCCTAAACAAGCTCCACCATAAGCTTTTACTTGTGTAGGTGTGAGAAACCGACAAGAATTGGTACCAATTGTGCTATTTCCTTGTCCACATTGGAGTGATCATTGATCCACTTTCAACTTCAGTCAAGGTACATTTGGTATGCGTTCTTCTCTTTCTACCACTCACATTTTTATTGGAATGATGGATAGGCCAAGTGCTTCTACCAACCCACTCTTCATTGAGCACGACGATGACATGAACTCCTACGTCACCAAGAGCCACCTCTTTGGTGCACAACGTGCTTTGCATCAAGAGCAACAAGCCATGAGTGAACTCATTGACAACCTCGCCGCGGACTTGTGACTCTCCGAGCAACGTACAAGGGACTACTTCGACCACAAGCTCGATGATCACAAGCAAGAGAATGACGCAATGATGGTTGGGATTTGCGCTTTGTTACTCAACCGCTCTTCTTCCACTTCGTCTTCATCAAGAAGGAGCCGCTCAAGTCGATACTCCGACTTCACCCTCTCCGGCTCAAGTACACCAACATCGAACACTCTTCGACATGCCGCGCACAACGATCATCAAACAAGCCTCAATCCTCTACGCAACACCATCTCTCAAGAGACCCGACAACGTCAAACCCAAGAGGCTTTTGCACTAGCACGAGAACGGCAACGACAACGCCAACATGAAGAGGAAGAGCGAGCGTGTCTACACCAAGATGCACAAGATGCCGAGGCACAACACCAAGGACAACAACTCCATGAAGCTCAAGCACTTGCGGCGCAACAAGCCCTCTGAGATTCTACTTGAGCCATAGCCAACCGAGGCCAACAAGCTCATGAACAAGAAGAAATACTTCACGAAGAAATTGTAGAAAGAAGATTCCAAGCTCGCATGCACCGTCAAGTTCCTCCTCGAGCTCGACAAGCTCCTCCACAAGCTCACCAAGAGCATCAAGTTCATCAAGAGCATGAAGACAATGAAAATCCTCCACGACAAGAGCAACATGAGGTGGAAGACCCTCCTCGTCAAGAGCACAACGAGTTCGACAATCATCAACAACACGGGCGTCATCATCCCCGACCCCAACACAATGAAGAGCAATGCTACGGCAAGCTCAAGTTCACCATTCCCAAGTTCAACGGAAGCAACGATCCCGAAGAGTACCTTTCATGGGCATTGAAGGTCGACAAAATCTTCCATTTGCACAACTATGAAGAAGAGAAGAAGATCGCGATGGCATCCCTTGAGTTTCAAGACTATGTCCTCATTTGGTGGGAACAAGTTATCGAGTGCTGAGAGGCAAGAGGTGAACCACCCATCACTACTTGGGCGCAAATGAAGGATGTCATGAGAGCACGCTTCGTGCCTACCTACTACAGCCGCGACCTCTTCAAGAAACTTCAACTACTCAAGCAAGGAACCAAAAGCGTTGAAGAGTACTACAAGGAGATGGAGATTTCCATGATACGAGCCAATGTCACGGAAGATGATGAGCAAACTATGGCACGTTTCTTGAATGGGCTAAACCATCCTATCAAAAAGATCGCCAACTTCCAACCATAGTCGAACCTCATCGAGCTAGTGCATCAAGCTACAAAAGCGGAACGTTAAGCGCAAGATGATTTCAAGTATGCCAAGTTCTCATCCAAGTCCTACGGCTTCTCCAACACCCAAGCTTCAACGACTCCAACACCGTCTACCAAGCCTTCTACAAGCAACGTCGACAAGTCGAGTTCCAAGAAAGCTTCGTGAACTCCAAGTCATCCTCCTACTACAAGCAACTTCAAGCCGAGAGCTGCATCATCATCCACTCCAACTGATGAGACCGTCAAGACGAGTTCCTTCAAATGCTTCACATGCGGAGGCCGAGGCCACAAGTCCTACGAGTGCACCAACAAGTGGACCATGATCCTCAACGATGACGGCACCTACGACTCGATGAGTGAAGGAGAAATGGACGTTCTTGAGCAAGTCACCATGCACCGGCAAGTGCACGACGAAGAAGAACAAGTCTTTTGCGATGAAGATTAAAGTCCCGCTCTTTTTGTCTCCAAGGTCTTGACTCTCCAACATCACCAAGAAGAAGACTAACGATGCCACATATTCCACACCAAGGCTGGCAACAATGGAAGATCCATCAAGGTCATCATCGATGGAGGGAGTTGTCATAATCTCGCAAGTGAAGAACTTTGCTCCAAGCTCCAATGGCCCGAGACGAAGCACCCACATCCATACAAAGTGCAATGTCTTAGCGACTCCGGCACTATCCAAGTCGAGCATCGAGTACAAGTCTCCTTCAAAATTGGCGCCTACGAAGACACCTTAGAGTGCGATGTCATCCAATGACCGTTTTCCACCTTCTCCTTGGACGCCCATGGCAATTTGATAGAGGAGTCATCCACAATGGTCGAACGAACCATTACATCTTCAAGATGAAGGGCAAAGAGTACGTACTTCGTCCCATGTCCTCAAGCCAAGTTGTCGCCGACAAGCAAGCCACCCATCATGGAGATAATAGTGAGAGAGCGAGCCACCAAAAAGAGAGTGAGTGCCACAAGCCCAAATCAAGCACCTCCACGATGAGAGAAAAGAATAACTTAGTCCTATTTGCCACCAAAAGTGAGATATGAGGAGTGTGTGAGAACCCATCTAGTGTCCTACACTACGTCCTTTTGTGCAAGGACATGAACCACAAACTAACACCTCTCACACTCTTCCTCTAGTGTTGTCTTCTCTTTTGCAGGAATTTCACGATGTTTTCCCCGACGAGCTACCTCCGGGACTACCTCCACTACGAGGCATCGAGCACCGCATCGACCTCATCCCCGGAGCAGCACTTCCGAACAAAGCTCCCTACCGAGTCAACCCTGAAGAAACCAAAGAAATACAAAGGCAAGTAAAGCATCTCATAGACCATGGACATGTACGTGAAAGTTTGAGCCCTTGTGCCATCCCGGTCATTCTTGTGCCAAAACGAGACGGTAGCTTTCGCATGTGCTCCGATTGTAGACCTATCAATGCTATCATCGTTCGTTATAGGTATCCCATTCCACGCCTTGATGATATGCTTGATGAACTTAGTGGTGCCACTATCTTTTCAACAATTGATCTTAAGAGTGGTTACTATCAAATCCGCATACAAGAGGGTGATGAATGTAAAACCGCTTTCAGAACCAAATTTGGGTTGTATGAGTGGTTAGTCATGCCTATGGGTCTCTCGGAAACACCGGGTAATTTTATGCGCCTTATCAATCATGTCTTTCACCCTTACATTGGTGTGTTTGTTGTGGTCTACTTCGATGATATCCTTGTTTTTAGCAAGTCTCTCAAAGAGCATGTCACTCATGTCCGAACCGTTTTACAAACTCTTCGAAAAGAAGGTCTCTATGCTAATATGGAGAAATGCCTTTTTGGCGTTGACAAGCTCGTTTTCTTGGGTTTTGTTGTCTCTTCCAAGCGTGTTCATGTTGATGAGTCCAAGATCAATGCTATTATGACTTGGGCACAACCAACCAACTTGCAACAAGTGCGTAGCTTTCTTGGCCTTGCGGGTTTCTATCGTTGCTTTGTGAAAGATTTTAGCACTATTGCTTCTCCTTTGCATGCTTTGAGCAAGAAGAATGCGCCTTTTGTTTGGGGACCATCCCAAGATACTGCTTTCAATGAGCTTAAGAACTTGCTTACTCATGCTCCCGTTCTTGCTTTACCCAACTTTGACAAACCTTTTGAAATTCATTGCGATGCTAGCGGTAATGGAATAGCAGGTGTGTTAACGCAAGAGAAGCGCCCCATAGCTTACTTTAGCGAGAAACTTTCTGGAGCGCAACTCAATTACCCCATCTATGACAAAGAGCTATATGCTTTAGTCCATGTTTTGCATGAATGGGAACACTATCTTCGCCCTCATGAATTTATCATTCATACCGATCATGAAACGCTCAAGTACCTTAAGGACCAAACCAAGTTGAACAAACTTCATGCTAAATGGAGTGAATTTATTGAGTCTTTTCCTTATATCATCAAGTACATCAAAGGTAAGGAAAACGTTGTGGCGGACGCCCTTTCCTGCATATGCATGCTTGTTACTCAACTTGAGTTGAATGTCTTTGGCTTTGAGCACATAAAACACTTGTATGAGCATGATCCTACTTTTGCTACTCCTTATGCCAAGTGTTTGACGCACACATTTTGGGAATGCTATTACATCAAAGATGGATATCTTATGAGAGCTAACAAGCTTTGCATCCCCGAGTCTTATCTTCATTTGTTGCTTTTGCAGGAATCTCATGGAGGAGGCTTAATGGGACATTTTGGACGCAACAAGACATTCGCTACGATCTCAAAGAACTACTATTGGCACAAGATGTTTCGTGACGTTAACCGCTTCACCAACCGATGTTCTACATGTCGCAAAGCTAAGTCTAAAGCTCAATCCCATGGCCTCTACATGCCTCTACCAATTCCATATCAACCATGGGAAGACATTAACATGTATTTTGTACTTGGATTGCCTAGGACTCACAATGGAAAGGATTCGGTATTTGTCGTTGTGGACCGCTTCTCTAAGATGGAACATTTCATTCCTTGCAACAAGATAGACGATGCTTAACATGTTGCTAATCTCTTTTGTAGGGAAATATTACGTCTACATGGAGTGCCAAAGACGATCGTCTCAGACCGCGACGTCAAGTTCCTTAGCTACTTTTGGAAGACCCTATGCGCCAAGCTCGGAATCAAGCTACTCTTCTCCATGGCGTATCATCCACAAACCGACGGCCAAACGGAGGTGACCAACCGCACACTCTACACTCTAGTTCCAGTACTCATCAAGAAGAACATCAAGGAGTGGGAGGAGTGTCTACCTATCGCCGAGTTTGCCTACAACCGTGCAAGACACTCAACAACCGGCAAGTCCCCCTTCGAGGTTGTCTACGGATGCAACCCTTTGTCCCCATTGGACATTATCCCTCTACCACTACAAGAGCACATCAATATGGACGCAAGTGCATGCATCAACCATCTCAAGAAGGCGCATGAAGATACAAGGCTTGAGACCAAGCGCAACGTCAACAAGCACCCCATGGTATTCAACATCGGAGATCTTGTGTGGCTACACCTTCGCAATGACCACTTCCCCCACGAACGCAAGTCCAAACTTCGCCCACGAGCGGACGGACCCTTCAAGGTGCTTGAACGCTACAACAACAACGCCTACAAGATCGACCTCCCGCGCGACAAGTACTCCGTGAGCGACATCTTCAACGTCAATGATCTATCACCCTACCATGGTGATGAGGATTTCGATCCGAGGTCGGATCTTCCCCAAGGGAGGGGAGATGATGCGGAGCATCCTACGGTCATTCCCATGGACCTACCATCGCCTTAACAAGAGCCAAGAGGACCCATGACACGAGCTAGAGCTAGAGCTCTCGAGAACGAGGTGACTTCCTTCCTTAGTGATATTACATATGATCCTCTCGAGACATGGCTACTACCTGAATCCGAGACGTTGTGCATGATTAGGTACCAAGAGGATCCTCCCGAAGATGCACGTGAAGATGTACAAGCTCCCAAGTTCACGGATGAAGAAAACCAACAGAAGGAGTGAAGGACACCTCCCAGGCCCCGGACATCCGGCCACGACCTCGGACGTCCGGCCCCTGGAGCTTCACCCACCACAGTCGCTCAGCCGCCAGGACACTACAGGCCCCGGACATCCGGCCTCGCCAGCCCGGACATCCGGCCCTTCCCAAGCCCCTGGAAATCCGGCTGCCAGCCCGCATATCCGGACACCCCCGAACCCGAGAGCAACAAGGCCAGCTTCACCAGCCCAGACATCTGGCCCTCCGCGAACGCCCGGACGTCCGGCCTCCCCTGTCTGCGCATAGTGTAAGGGCCGAGGCCCATGTACCCGTTCGCCCCCTAGACTATATATACTCCACCGCGTTCTACTTTCTAGGGTTAGCAAAGGATTAGCTCATATTTGTGTGAGAGCTTTGCTCATCCATTTGGTTACCTTCTCCTCAGAGATTCGAGCCCCCACCAGAGAAGATCCCCCAAGTGGATTCAAGACCCCTTTTAGGGAAGAACTCAATACCTCCTCATGGAGAAGACCGACTACCTTTTGTATCATCCCAAGTTGGTTGTGGATCGTGTATCTTCTCTTATGTACTTGAGGATCTAGCACATGTGTGACCTATTCGTGTTGGTTTAGTGTTTCCTCTCGTGTTTCCCCTTGTGTTTTCCCTCGTTTCCCCCCTCTTGTTCCTCGTGTTCTTCGCGGGATCCGCTCCTTTCGTGAAAGATCGGGCGATTAGGGTTCTACCCTACATCATTATATTATGGGGCAGATGGAGTATATATAAGCCATGGGATGAAACTAACCTCAATGGAAAACAACAGTTGTTCACAATATTGTCCTATGTAAGTATATCGAAAGGCATGTTAAGCACAACAGGCTAAACATCAACCAAATATATCCATGGTAGACAACATAATCTCCAAATGATAGCTTCAGTATGCAGGTTTAAGCACGCTAGTTAAGCAAAAAGGAAGTGGAAAGTTGTGTTAATGACAACAGGCCTAACATTTAACAAGAACCAAATATGTTCATTCAAACTGGTATTGTGCAGGTTTAAGCACACTACTTATTGTTAAATAAAAATGGAAAGGCGTGTTAACTACAACAGGCGTAACAACAACCGGAAGGGGACCCACCAGGTGGCCACAAAGCCTGGGGGGCGCCCTACCCCCTAGGGCACGCCTCCCGAGCTTGTGGGGCCCCTGGCCAGCCCACAGTGTCCATCCTCTACTATATGAAGTGTTTTGACCTAGAAAAAATCATAAGGAGGCTTTCAGGACGAAGTGCCGCCGTGTCGAGGTGGAACCTGGGCAGAAGCAATCTAGGGCTTCAAGGGAGCAATTCTACCGGCGAATCTTCCCTTCGGGAAGGAGAAATCAAAGCCATCATCATCACGAATGATACTCTCATCGTGGGAGGGTCAATCTTCATCATCTTCACTAGCACCATCTCCTCTCAAACCCTAGTTCATCTCTTGTATTCAATCTTTATCTCCAAACCTTAGATTGGTACTTGTGGGTTGCTAGTAGTGCTGATTACTCCTTGTAGTTGATGCTAGTTGGTTTATTTGGTGGAAGATTGATAACCCACAAGTATAGGGGATCACAACAGTTTTCGAGGGTAGAGTATTCAACCCAAATTTATAGATACGACACAAGGGGAGCCAAAGAATATTTGTAAGTATTAGCAGCTGAGTTGTCAATTCAACCACACCTTGAGAGTAATTATCTGTAGCAAAGTGATCAGTAGCAAAGTAGTATGATAGTTTGGATAATAGTAGCAGCAACAATAGTAACGGTAACCGTGATTTTGTAGCAAGTGCAACAGTAGCAGTAGCAGTAGTAACTTAGCAAGATCAATATGTAGGAAAATCGCCATTGGATCGGTGATTTGTTGGATGATATCATCATGTGACAGTTATAACCTAGGGCGATACGGCACTAGCTCCAGTTCATAAATATAATGTAGGCATGTATTCAGTAAATAGTCATACGCGCTTATGGAAAGAACTTGCATGGCATCTTTTGTCCTACCCTCCCGTGGCAGCGGGGTCCTATTGGAAACTAAGGGATGTTAAGGTATCCTTTTAATAGAGAACTGTAACAAAGCATTAACCCACGATGAATACATGAACTCCTCAAACTATGGTCATCATCGGGAGTGGTCTCGACTATTGTAACTCCGGGGTTGCTGGATCTTAACACATAGTAGGTGACTATAACTTGCAAGATCGGATCTAGAACATAGATATAATGGTGATAACATAAACGGTTCAGATCTGAAATCATAGCACCCAGACCCAAAGTGACAAGCAATAAGCATGGCAATGTCATAACAACATCAATATGAGAACATGGGATCAAGCCCTAACAAAACTAACTAGATTACATGATGAATCTCATCCAACTCCTCACCGACCAGTGAGCATACGAAGAAATTACTCACTCCCGGTGGGGAGCATCATGGAATTGGCAATGGACATGGGTTGGTGATGACGAAGATCGAAGATCCCCCTCTCCGGAGCCCCAAACGGACTCTAGATCTGGCCTCCCGATGAAGAACGGGAGAGGGCGGTGGCTCCGTCTCGTGGAACGCGATAATTCTTTCTCACCCATTTTTTCTAGAAAAATAGTATTTTATAGTGTTGGTTTTAGGGTCTACGGGGCCACCAGGTGGGGACAACCCACTTCGGCACGCCTGGAGGGGGGGCGTCCTGGTGGGTTGTGCCCACCTAGGTGGCCCCCTCCGGTGGTTCTTGGCTCCAGAAATTCTCTTTTATTGTATAAAAAATCCTTGAAAAGTTTCATTCCATTCCGAGAACTTTTATTTCTGCACAAAAAACAACACCATGGTAGTTCTGCTGAAAACATCGTCAGTCTGTGTTAGTTTCATTCAAATCATGCAAATTGGACTTCAAAACAAGAGTAAAACCTTAAGAAAAGTAGATATGATGGAGACATATCAAAGATCATATGTTCAGATCCTTAATGATATTCAAGATCCCTTTGATCTTGAACATGAACATGCTATGTGAGTAGTTACATTTGTTCCAGGACATGGGAGAAGTCTTGTTATATGTAATCTTGTGAATTTGTTGTTCGTTCGATATTTTAATGAGATGTATGTTTGTCTTTCCTCTAGTGGTGTTATGTGAAAGTCGACTACATGACACTTCACCATGGTTTGGGCCTAGGGGAAGGCATTGGGAAGTAATAACTAGATGATGGGTTCTAGAGTGACAGAAGCTTGAACCCCAATTTATGCGTTGCTTCATAAGGGGTTGTTTTGGATCCACATGTTTAATGCTATGGTTAGATTTATCTTAATTCTTCTTTCGTAGTCGCGGATACCTGCAAGAGGGGTTAATCATAAGTGGGAGGCTTTCCCAAGTAAGGACAACACCCAAGCACCGGTCCACCGACATATCAAATTATCAAAGTAACAAACATGGATCATATGAGCATGATGAAAACTAACTTGACGATAATTCCCACGTGTCCTCGGGAGCGCTTTGCTTTATATAAGAGCTTGCCCAGGCTTATCCTTTGCTATCAAAAGGATTGGTCCACCTTTCTGCACCTTTGCTACACTCGTTACTTGTTCCCCGTTACGAACTATCTTACTACCAAAATATCTGTTACCGATAATTTCAGTGCTTGCAGAAAATACCTTGTTGAAAACCGCTTTTCATTTCCTTCTGCTCCTTGTTGGGTTCGACACTCTTACTTATCAAAAGGACTACGATTGATCCCCTATACTTGTGGGTCATTAAGACTCTTTTCTGGCACCATTGCTGGGGAGTGAAGCGCCTTTGGCGAGTGGAATTTGGTAAGGAAAACTTTATATTACGTGCTGAAATTTATTGTTACCTGTTACTATGAAAAATAATCCTTTGAGGGGCTTGTTCGGGGTATCTTCACCTTGACTGGAAGCACAAAGAGTTGTCCCTCAACCTACTGCACCTATTGAAAATATTTTTTATGAAATCCCTTCGGGTATGATAGATAAACTGCTTGCTAATCCTTATGCAGGAGATCGAACACTACATCATGATATGCACCTAATCTATGTGGATGAAGTTTGTGGAATTTTTCAGCTTGCAGGTTTACCTAGAGATGAAGTTAATAAGAAGATCTTCCCTTTACCTTTGAAGGGAAGGGCATTGACATGGTATAGGCTATGTGAGTGATATTGGAGCTTGGGACTGGAACCGATTGAAATTGGAATTTCATCAAAAGTTTTACCCATGCATCTGGTTCATCGTGATCAGAATTATATATATAATTTTTGGCCTCATGAAGGAGAAAGCATCGCTCAATCTGGGGGGAGGCTTGATTCAATGTTATATTCATCCCCAATCACAAGCTCTCAAGAGAAATTATTATTCATAATTTTTATGCTCGACATTCTCGTAATGATCAATCCATGCTCAATACTTCTTGTACTTGTTCTTTTATGAAGAACATTGAATACAGATGGGATCTTTTGGAAAGAATTAAACTCAACTATGAAGATTGGGAACTCGATGAAGGTAAGGAGTCATGTATAAAGCATGAGTTTGATTGTGTCAAAACTTTTATGGATACCGATGCTTTTCATAATTTTAGAACTAAATATGGACTTGACTCTGAGATAGTCGCTTCTTTCTGTGAATCATTTGCTACTCATGTTGATCTCCCTAAGGAGAAGTGGTTTAAGTATCATCCTCCCATTGAAGTAAAAATAGTAAAACCCATTGAAGCTAGAGAAGAAGCTATTACTTATAATGTTGATCCAGTTATTTCTACTGCTTACATTGAGAACTCACCTTTTCCTGTTAGGATAAAAGAACATGCTAAAGGTTCAGTTGTGTTAAATAAAAGTTGTATAAGAAAACCTACACCCTATGAACAAATTAAAGTTGAACCTTGTGTTGCTATGGTTAAAGATCTATTGGTTGATAATATTGAAGGGCATGTTATTTATTTCTGTGATGATGCCACTAGAATCGCCAAACCCGATACTAAAGATAAAAACAAACCTGTAGTTGGCCTGCCCGCTGTCTCTGTTAAAATAGGAGATCATTGTTATCATGGCTTATGTGATTTGGGTGCTAGTGTGAGTGCTATACTGTTTACTTTATATCAAGAAATTATGAATGATATTGCACCCGCTGAAATAGAAGATATTGATGTTACTATCAAACTTAATAATAGAGATACTATCACACTGATAACCCACAAGTATAGGGGATCACAACAGTTTTCGAGGGTAGAGTATTCAACCCAAATTTATAGATTTGACACAAGGGGAGCCAAAGAATATTTGTAAGTATTAGCAGCTAAGTTGTCAATTCAACCACACCTAGAGAGTAAATGTCTGCAGCAAAGTGATCAGTAGCACAGTAATATGATAGTTTGATAGTAGTAGTAACAATAGCAGTGGTAATGGTAACATCGATAACAGTTTTGTAGCAGTTGTAATAGTAGCAATAGCAATAGTAACTCAGCAAGAATAATATGTGAAAGGCTCGTAGGCATTGGATCAGTGATTACGTTGGATAATATTCATCATATAACAGTCATAACCTAGGGCGACACAGAACTAGCTCCAGTTCATAAATATAATGTAGCCATGTATTCCGTAAATAGTCATACGTGCTTATGGAAAAGAACTTGCATGACATCTTTTGTGCTACACTCCTATGGCAACAAGGTCCATAAGGAAACTAAGGGATATTAAGGCCTCCTTTTAATATGGAACCAGAACAAAGCATTAACACATAGTGAATACATGAACTCCTCAAACTACGGTCATCATCGGAAAGTATCCCAATTGTTGTCACCTTGGGGTTTACAAAACATAACACATAATTGGTGCATACAACTTGCAAGATTGGATCACAAACATAGATATAATAGTGAAAGCATAAACAATTCAGATCTGAAATTATGGCACTTGGGCCCTAGTGATAAGCATTAAGCATAGCAAAGTCATGGCAACATCAATCTCAGAACATAGTGGATACTAGGGATCAAGCCCTAACAAAACTAACTCGATTACATGATGAATCTCATCCAACTCCTCACCGACCAGTGAGCCTATGAAGGAATTACTCGCTCCCGGTGGTGAGCATCATGAAATTGGTGATGGAGGATAGTTGGTCATGACGAAGACCGAAGATCCCCCTCTCTGGAGCCCCGAACAGGCTCTAGATCGGGCCTCCCGATGTAGAACAGGAGGTGGCGGTGGCTCCATATTGTAAAAGTCGATGAAACTTCCTCTCCTATTTTCTCTGAAAATAGGATTTTATAGTGTCGGAATTAGGGTCAACTGAGCCTTGTGGGCCCCACTACCCACCAGGGCATGCAGAGGGGGGTGGCGTGCCCTGGTGCCTTGTGGGCAGCTGCCCCCGCTCTAGTGGGTCTTGGTTCCAGTAATTTTTATTTATTCCAAAATAATTCTCCAAAATGTTTCATCCAATTTCGAGAACTTTTATTTCTGCACAAAAACAAGATCGTGGTAGTTCTGCTGAATACATCATCAGTCCAGGTTAGTTTCATTCAAATCATGCAAATTAAAGTCCAAAACAAGAGCAAAAGCATTAGGAAAAATAGATACGATGGAGATGTATAACACACCACTTGGGTTCGTTAGAGATGTTAAAGTCTTGTGTGGGAAAATAAAATACCCTAGTGATTTTCTAGTTCTTGGTTCCCCACAAGATGATTTTTGTCCCATTATATTTGGTAGACCTTTCTTGAATACGGTGAATGCCAAGATTGATTGCACTGAAGAAACTATTATTGTAAATTTTTGTGATGTGTCTCATGAGTTTAATTTCTCCAATTTTCGTAGACAACCTTGTGATAAAGAATTACCTAGTAAAGATTAAATTATTAGTCTTGCTTCTATTGCCATGCCTCCTACTGACCCGTTAGAACAATATTTGCTAGAACCTTGAAAATGATATGCTTATGAATGAAAGAAATGAAATAGATGAGATATTCTTTAACTAAATGCCTGTTTTGAAACACAATTTGCCTTTTGAGACTGTTGGAGATCCTCTTCCACCCAAGAGCGATCCCGTGTTTGAGCTTAAACAATTACCTGATACTTTGAAATATGCTTATCTTGATGAATATAAGATATATCATGTTATTATTAGTGCTAACCTTTCAGAGCATGAAGAGAAGAGATTATTGTAAACTCTGAGGAAGAACTGTGCCGCTATTGGATATACTCTTGATGATCTTAAGGGCATTAGTCCCACTCTATGTCAGCATAAAATTAATATGGAACCTGATGCTAAACCAGTTGTTGATCAGCAGTGACGGTTAAATCCTAAGATGAAGGAACTGGTAAGAAATGAAATATTAAAGCTTCTAGAGGCAGGTATAATCTACCCTATTGCTGATAGTAGATGGGTAAGTCCTGTTCATTGTGTCCCCAAAAAGGGTGGTATTACTATTGTTCCGAATGATAAAAATGAACTTATCCCACAAACGATTATCACATGTTATAGAATGGTAACTGGTTTTAGAAAACTAAACAAAGCTACTAGGAAATATCATTATCCTCTACCTTTTATTGATCAAATGCTAGAAAGACTATCAAAACATACACATTTCTGTTTTCTAGATGGACACTCTGGTTTTTCCCAAATACCTGTGTCACAAGAGGATAAATAAAAAACTGCTTTTACATGCCCTTTTGGTACATTTGCTTATAGACGTATGCCTTTTGGTTTATGCAATGCATCCGCTACCTTTGAATGATGTATGACTGCTATATTCTCTGACTTTTGTGAAAAGATTGTTGAGGTTTTCATGGATGATTTTTCCTTATATGGAACTTCTTTTGATGATTGCTTAAGCAACGTGGACCGAGTTTTGCAGAGATGTGAAGAAACTAATCTTGTCTTGAACTGGGAGAAGTGCCATTTTATGGTTAACGAAGGTACTGTATTGGGGCATAAAATCTCGGAAAGAGGTATTAAATTTTATAGAGCTAAAGTTCATGCAATTTAGAAAATGCCATGTCCTAAAGATATCAAAGGTATAAAAAGTTTCCTTGGTCATGCTGGTTGCTATAGGAGATTTATTAAAGACTTCTCTAAAATTTCTAGGCCTCTTACTAACCTTTTGCAAAAAGATGTTCCATTTGTTTTTGATGATGATTGTGAAGCCTTTGAAATGATTAAGAAAGCCTTAATCTCTGCACCTATTGTTCAACCACTTGAATAGAACCTACCCTTTGAAATTATGTGTGATGCAAGTGATTATGCTGTTGGTGTTGTTCTAGGACAAAGAGTTTATTCATTATGCTAGTAAAACTTTAGATAGTGCCAAAAGAAATTATGCTACCACTAAAAAGGAATATTTAGCAGTTATGTTTGCTTGTGATAAATTCCTATCTTACATTGCTGATTCTAAAGTAATTGTTCACATTGATCATGCTGCTATTAAATACCTTATGGAAAAGAAAGATGCTAAACCTGGACTTATTAAGTGGGTTCTCTTGCTGCAAGAATTTGGTTTACATATTATTGATAAGAAGGGAGTTGAGAACCCCATAGCAGACAACTTGTCTAGGTTAGAAAATATTCTTGATGACCCACTACCTATTGATGATAGCTTTCCTGATGAACAACTAGCTGTCATAAATGCTTCTTGTAGTACTCCATGGTATGTAGACTATGCTAATTATATTGTTTCTAAATTTATACCACCTAGTTTCACATACGAACAAAAGAAATTTTTTTCCTATGATTTAAGACATTACTTTTGGGATGACCCACACCTTTATAAAGAAGGAGTAGATGGTGTTATTAGACTTGTGTACCTGAGCATGAACAGGAACAGATCCTATGGAAGTGTCACTCCGAGGCTTATGGAGGACACCATGCGGGAGACAGAAATGCACACATGGTATTACAATCTGGTTTTTATTGGCCTACTCATTTCAAAGATGCTCATAAGTTTGTCTTGTATTGTGATGAATTCCAAAGAATTGGTAACATTAGTAGACGTCAGGAAATTCCTATGAATTATTCACTTGTTACTGAGCCATTTGATGTTTGGGGATTTAATTATATGGGACATTTTCCTTCCTCTAATGGGTACACACATATTTTGGTTGCTATTAATTATGTTTCTAAGTGGGTAGAAGATGTTCCAACTAGTAGTGCTGATCATAACACTTCTGTTAAAATGCTTAAATAAGTTATTTTCTTTGAGGTTTGGAGTCCCTAGATATTTAATGACTGATGGTGGTTGACATTTTATTCATGGCGCTTTCCGTAAATTGCTTGCTAAGTATGATTTTAACCATAGAATTTCTCCATATCACCCTCAGTCTAGTGGTCAAGTAGAATTAAGTTATAGGGAAATAAAACCGATCTTGCAAAAGACTATTAATAGATCTAGGAAGAATTGGTCTAAGAAACTTGATGGTGCACTATGGTCTTATAGAACTGCTTATAAAAATCCTATGGGTATGTCTCCATATAAAATGGTTTATGAAAAAGCATGTCACTTACCTCTAGAATTAGAACACAAAGCTTATTAGGCAATTAAAGAGCTCAACTATAAACTTTCTAAATTTTTTAAAGAGACATTAGCTCACTTGATGAATGGAGAACCCAGGCCTATGAAAATGCTAAATTGTTTAAAGAGAAAGTCAAAAGTTGGCATGACAAAAGAATACAAAAGTGGGAGTTTAACGTAGGTGACCATGTCTTGCTATACAATTCTCATTTAAGTTTTTTTGCAGGAAAAGTTCTCTCTAAATGGGAAGGACCTTACATTATTGAAGAAGTTTATCGTTCTGGTGCTATCAAGATCAACAATGCTGAAGGTAATAACCTGAACATGGTGAATGGGCAAAGAATCAAACATTATATCTTAGGTATGCCTATAAATGTTGAGACCAACATTATTCATTCCATAACACCAGAGGAGTACATAAATGAAATTTTCCAGAATGCTCCAGAACCCTAAAAAGGAATAGGTATGCGATAGGGTAAGTAAACCGACTCCAAAAGTTTTACGAAGGAAATTTTACTCTGTTTTGGAATATTTAAAAAATTAGGAAAATAAAAAGTAGTCCAAAAAGCACACGAGCGGGTGACAATCCTCTGGGGTGCGCCCTACCCCTAGGCGTGCCTGCCGAGCTTGTGGCCACCTCGTGTGCCTTTCGGACTCTGTTTTCTCCCGATTACTTATTTTGCATGGTAAAATTTCATTATATAATATCCTAAAGGTTTTGACCACCGTATCACGACAATATCCCCTGTTCTTGTTTCGTGCTGCTTTTCTGACATATCTGAAAATATGTCGTCACAAGATTCAGACGGAGAGAGCTATGTTTCCCACTACATCACAAACCCAAAGATCTATGGAGATGTGGACCATTATGTTCGGACCACAAGGAAGAAGCAGAAGATGATCCAAAGGGAATGGAGGATGCTAGCTCTGAAGAAGATGAACACCCTCTACCTCAACCTGGGGATATGCATGTGGAGTTCAAGAAGTCAAGCCTTCCCAAGAGAGTAAAGAAATCTAAGATTGAATTTATCCCGTCCCGTTTTCTACATGAAAGCAAAAAAGCACTATGTAAAAGAATACTGAAGCTTGAGCAAGAAAACGATGATTTGAGGGAGGAAAGGTTCATCCTCAAGCGTAAGTTGGAGAAGCTCGCCGCCCCAGCAACTTCATCACCATCACCACCTCCGAAGAAGGAGACTTGAGTACATATGGGCACTCCCCTAGGCTTGTGCCAAGCTCGGGGGATGTGTTCGATATCGTATCACCATCACATCTTTATATTTATCGTTTATCTTATTTCGATCCTTATGTTTAAATCATGATCTAGTAGAATAACAGTTTTTAGTATGATCTAGTCTTTAAGTTTTTGCTTCTTGATCTATCTATGTAATCGAGTGCGAGAGTTATATAATAAAGATTAGTTTTAAGTTGAGGGCTTTGCTTTCTTGCTTTGGTCTTGGAAAAGAAAAAGAATAAAAGAAGTAAAAGATTATATAATAATCTTACGGAGAGTGATGACTTCACATATAAGCAGTTTGATGCATGAAATTTGTTGAAGGTTGACAAACATAGTATTGGTGATTGTTGCAATTAATAGGAAGTAATAAAGAAAGAGAGGCTTCACATATAAATACACTATCTTGGACATCTTTTATGATTGTGAGCACTCATTAAAATATTATATGCTAATAAGTTGATGTTAGACAAGGAAGACAACATAATGTGTTATGTTCCCTTATATCTGAATAGAAGTTATATTGTTATGGATCCTCCAACATGTTGATCTTGCTTCTCATCCCATGCTAGCCAAAAAATTTCGCACCAAGTAGAGATACTACTTGTGCATCCAAAAACCTTTAACCCAGTTTTGCCATGAGAGTCCACTATATCTACCTATGGATTGAGTAAGATCCTTCAAGTAAGTTGTCATTGGTGCAAGCAATAAAAATTTCTCTCTAAATATGTTTTATCTTTTGGTGTGAGGAAAATAAGCTTTATACGAACTTGTGATATGGAGGAAATAAAAGCAACAGATTGCATAATAAAGTTCTCTATCACAAGCGACAATATAAAGTGATGTTCCTTTGCATTAAGATTTCGTGCATCCAACTAAAAATCACATGACAACCTTTGCTTCCCTCTACGAAGGGCCTATCTTTTATTTTTTTTCTACCTTTATGCAAGAGTCATGGTGATCTTCACCCTTGGATACGTCTCCAACATATCTATAATTTATGAAGTATTCATGCCATGTTTACAACAATTTTATATGTTTCTTGTATGATTTGGATGGAACTAACCCAGACTAACGTTGTTTTCAGCAGAATTACCATGGTGTTGTTTTTGTGCAGAAATAATAGTTCTCCAAATGCAACGAAACTTTTTGACAATTTTTTTGGAACAAAAGAGGCACTAGAAGCTTCGTGAGAGGACCATAAGGTGAAGGAGGTGAGCACAAGACACCTGGGCACGCCAGGAGGCCCAGGCGCGCCCAGGTGGGTTGTGCCTACCTCGAGGCCCATCTTCACGTCATTCCAATGCTGAAAAATCCTATAAATAGAGAAACCATCATAAATAACCCTAGATCAGAACTTCCGCCGCCGCAAGCCTCTATAGCCACGAAAAACCATTCTAGACCATGTTCCGGCACCCTGCCGGAGGGGGAAATCATAACCGATGCCCATCTTCATCATCCCAGCGGCCACCATGATGAGCAGATAGTAGTCCACCCTTGGGGCTGAGGGTTTGTACCAGTAGCTATGTGTTTAATCTTTCTCTCTGTCTCTCTCTCTCTCGTGTTCTTGATATGTCATGATCTTGATGTATCACGGGCTTTGTTAATATAGTTGGTTCATATGGTGTTTTCCCCTCTCTATCTTGTTGTGAATTGAGTTTTCCCTTTGAGATTTCGTTCTTATTGGATTGAATACTTTTATGGATTTGAGAAAACTTGATGTATGTCTTGCTATGAATACCTATGGTGACAATGGGGTATCATATTGATTCACTTGATATGTATTTTGGCACTCAACTCATGGATTCCCAAGGTGACATTAGGGTAATCTATGCATAGGGGTTGATGCATGTTCTCGTCTTTGTTTCTCCGGTAGAAATCTTGGGGCACTCTTTGAGGTTCTTTGTGTTGGATTGAGTATTATGAATTTGAAATTGTTTGATACATATCGTATAATCAACTCACGGGTACTCCCAGTGACATTGGAGTATCTAGGTGACATTAGAGTTGGTTGATGTGTATCATATGGTGTTATTTTAGTACGAACTCTTGGTTAGATTGATCAGAAAGAATAGCTTGGTGTTATTTTAGTACAAATTCTAGGATAGATTGATCCGAAAGAATAGCTTTGAGGTGGTTTCGTACCATACAAACAATTTCTTCTTATGTTCTCTGCTAGATAGGAACTTCGGAGTGATTCTTCGTCGCACATTGAGGGATGGTTATATGATCAAATTATATTAGCATTGTTGCGAGATTGCTCTAGCAAAAGTACGGACCCTAGGCCTCATTTTCAAGCATGGCAATACCGTTTGTGCTACGTTTTATCAATTGCTACCTTGTTATTTTTATTGTTCCTATTAAAAAAATCAATATCTACTATCATTACTATGCTTTTATTACCATCTCTTCGCCGAACTAGTGCACCTATACAAATTACCATTGTATTTGGTGTGTTGGGGACACAAGAGACTTTTAGTTATTTGGTTGCAGGGTTGTTTGAGAGACACCATCTTCATCCTACACCTCCCACGGATTGATAAACTTAGGTCATCCACTTGAGGGAAAATTGCTACTGTCCTACAAAACTCTGCGCTTGGAGGCCCAACACGAGTCTACAAGAATAAAGTTGCGTAGTAGACATCAAGCTCTTTTCTGGCGCCGTTGCCAGGGAGGTGAGTGCTTGAAGGTATATCTTTAGATCTTGCAATTGAATCTTTTAGTTTCTTGTTTTATCACTAGTTTGGTTTATAAAATAAAACTACAAAAAATCGAACTGAGGTGGCCTCATATTATTCGTCTTTATCATGTCTTTCTTGAAAATGATGGAAAGGAAAATTGTGCTCAATTGATAGAAGAAGAATTCAGTAAAATGTTTGGCATAAATGATGAACATGATTGCAATGTTGTTAGTATGAATTCTATGAATATCCAAAATACTAATGATGATTTCACTAATCGTGTTAAAAATGTTTCTTATAAGCATGTCAATTTTGTTGGAGTGCATAAAGTTTGTGAAGATGTGCCTTATAGGGAAGATAGATTTTGTAAGAAGCATAAACATGATAGAACTAATTTCTTGATCAAAATGATAGATGAATTTGCTACAAAATTATGCTCTTTTTGTCCTCTTACTTGTGAACTTTGGAATAAGGTTGGTCATCTTAATTTCTAATGCAAACTTTTTCATGATCAAATCATGGCTAAATATTGTAATGACTTGATCACCCTTGAACTTTATAATGAGCTTTGTCTATTCTTGGGGAGTGAAGAATTGACACATAAAAATAGTTGGTTTGAGGTATTCATTCTCACAGACGATACTGAAACTAATCTAAAAAATATCTATATGTTTTGCATGGTAAATTGCAATGAGAATTCTTATATTGTCAACTATAGAAAGATGGTAAAACCAATGGAATACAAAAGGAATTCTAATGAAAGGGTTAATATTTCCACTTTGCCTCCTATTGTCTCCCATGATGAAATAGGTGATGAAGTGGAGCTCCCTATTCAACCAATCTCATCAATAAGAAGCTTGAAAAAATTAATTAAACCCACACATGATGTGGTGAAGAAGAATAAAAGAAGAAAGAATAGAGGTAAAAAGGTATCTCTCCCAAATAATGTTGCTCCTATTATTGTTGTGCCTCATGAAAATGAATCAAAAATAATTGTGGAAGATGACACACTTGATGATGATATTTCTTCTTAGTCTTATGGCACAATGTCCGAGAGCACTATTAATGATGATTCTGTTATGCCTATTGCTCATTGTGATTTTTATGATTGGGAAGATAATGATACTTTTTATAATCTTGGAGATCTTTTTGGCACCAACTTGGGAAATTATGATGATAGCAATTGTTATACCATTGGTGCTATTCATACTATTAATGATAAGAGTATTATGCTTATGATATGCCAAGCCACAAGCTTGGGGATGCTATGTTTGATGAGAATGACATGTTTGAGAATTTATTTGCTGTAATTAATGTTTGTCCCAAGCTTGGGGATGCCACGCTTAATGAAGATGATCTTTTAAGTCCCCCTACTTTGAATGATCAAATTTGCCATGATGATTGCATGCCTCCTATTTTTAATGATTGCAATATTTATGAAAGTGGGTTTGGAAGAGTGTCAACTTTAGATAATAATCATCCCACTATTTTGGAGGGTGTTGAATTTTATTATAATGATAAAAGTGGATTTGGGGAGGTCATGACTTTATTTAGTAATGATTCCACTATTTCGGAAAAGGTTTCAATTGACTATGTTCGGAACAAAGTTGCCACTTATGTTGATTATTGTGATGACACTTATGTTATAAAAAGTAGTGATATATTGTTATAATTTGAATATCCTTCTACTGAACATTACTCTTTTAATGTGTAAACAATGTATATTATCCGAGTTTCATATGATATTCCCACTATTATGAATAAGAATAAAATTGCTTGTGTGGAGAGTAATAAGAATACTATGCTTGTGGATCATGAAAGGTTTGCTTTGTGTGATATTTATATTGATGAATCCATTCACGATGCTACTGAAAATTATTATGAGAGAGGAACTTGTGTTTCATGATGCTCCCATTATGTTTCAATTCTTACCCTTTATGTGAGTATCACTGAAATCATCATGCCTAGCTAAAAAGGCATTAAAGAAAAGAGCTTGTTGCGAGACAACCCAACACTTTTACCTACTCTTTTTGTGTTTTACATAGGATTAGTCTACTGTAGTTATCATGTTTAATAGCTTTTGTTTCAATAAAGTGCCAAGTAAAACCTTTGGGACTATGTTTGGTGATAGTTGATTTGATCTTGTTGGAAACAGAAACTTTTGTGTCCAGTAAAACAATTTAAAAAAATCATATAAGTGACGAAAGCTTCGGAATTGTTTACACAAGATTTATATACAAATTTCCTACATCGTCCTAATATTTCAGAATTTTTGGAGTTACATAAGTATGGTTAGAATCCAGATTACTACAGACTATTCTGTTTTTGATAGACTCTGTTTTCAATGCATAGTTTGCTTGTTTTCTAGTTTCTATGGCTTATATTGCTCAATATAAATTGTGGAAATGATAAGGTACAGTAGGAATTGTGTGAGAAAAATTATGAATCTTGTCTTTGACAGTACCAAAGTGAATGATTTGTCTTTATCATACTAACCTATCTCACGAAGTTCCGTTAAGTTTTGTGTGACTAGAGTTTTCAAGTTTTGGGAGAGGTATTCATATGAGGAAAATAAGGGGTGACGAGACCCTAAGCGTGGGGATGACCAAGGTACCCCAAGGTAATATTCATGGAATATCCAAGCAACTAAGCTTGGGCATGCCCCGGAAGGCACCCCCTCTTTCTTCCTCAACATTATCGGTAACCTCACTTGGAGCTATATTTTCATTCGTCACATTATGAGTTTTGCTTGGAGAGTCATTATATTTTGTTAGGATTTCCCTGCTGTTATTTAGAATAATGTTTTGCATCTTTCATTTTAATAAAAATGTCAAGTATAGCCTTTACCATGCTTATTTAGCAAGTCTATATGTGGCTGTTTGAAAACAGAAAGTTGCACGCTAGTGCGAGAATTCTTGAAATAAGTTAGAATGTGATAAAATGTTGAACTTTTTTGCAAAATAAGCTATGATAAATTTTCTACAGTGTGGTAAATTTTCAGAATTTTTGGAGTTAAATAAGTATTGATATTGATTATCTTGTTTTGGCAGATTGCTGTTATGTTTGCATTGTTTGCACATGTTTGTCTCTTTAATGATTATATTTGAGGATAGGAGTATCAAATATGCAGAGGAATTTAGTATGCAATGTTAAATAATAATTTTAGTGATTTGCTATAGTAGAGAATGATAAGGTTTTCGCATTGATTTATACTATATCATCTCACGAGTTCTTGTTGAGCTTTGTTTGGTTGGACTTTTTGAGATTTAGGAAAACCGTGATGTGAGAGGAATGAAGAAGACACAAGAGCTCAAGATTGGGGATGCTCAAGGCATACCGAATTAATGTTTCAATAAGTATCAAGCATCTAAGTGTGAGGATGCCTCGGTAGGCATCCCACCTTTCTTCATCAACGATTATCGTTTAGCCTCGGTTGAGCCTATGTTTTTGCTTCTTCACATGATGTGTGCTATTCTTGGAATGTCATTTTGTTTTTTAGATTTCTGTTTTATTAAAATACTTAAATATGAAAGTTTTTAAATAAGAGAGAGTCCTCAAATGGCTACCCATTTACTTAACTACTCGCTTGATCTTCACTTATATCCTTTCGGAGTTGTTTGTCATTTACTCCTATGCTTCACATATATCCTATGATTAAATTGTTGAACGGATTTAATATCATGAAGTTGAAATTATATGTTCATATCTTACCTAGTAGTAGCTTCACATTGGGTTTATAATGTGAATTTTTTTGAAGCTCAATAATCACAATATTGGTCATACAAGAAATTCATGAATGATTAGTATAAGGAAGAGAACTTTCACATGCAAATATATTATCTTGGACATCTTCTATGATTGTGAATACCCATTAATTATTTTCAAACTTGAGAAAATTAGTTGAAGTTAGACAAGGAAGACAACATAATGAGTGATGGTTGTGTATATTTGCGTAGAAGTTATATTGTCATGGATCCTCCAACATGTGGTTTTTGCCTAGGATCTTTTGCTAGCCAAAAAATCGTACTAAGTAGAAATACTACTTATGCATCCAAAAACCCTTAAACCCAGTTTCTTGGCATGAGTGTCCACCATACTGTTGGGGAACGTTGCATGGAAAACAAAAAAATTCTACGCACATGCAAGATCTATCCATGGAGATGCATAGCAACGAGAGGGGATAGTGTGTCTACGTACCCTTGTAGACCGTAAGCGGAAGCATTTGTTAACGTAGTTGATGTAGTAGAACTTCTTCGCGACCGAACTGATCGAGTATCGAACATATGGCACTTCCGCGTTCAGCGCATGTTCAGCTCGGTGATGTCCTCGCCTTCTTGATCCGGCAAGACTGCGAAGCAGTGGATAAGTTTCGGCAGCACGACGGCGTGGTGAAGGTGGTGTTGATGCTATCTCCGCAGGGCTTTGCCTAAGCACTACGAAAAATATGATCGAGGGACAAGACTGTGGAGGGGGCGCCGCACACGGCTAAGAGATTGTCGTGGTTATGTGTGGCGCCCCCTCCCACATACATATAGGTGGGGGGGAGGACGAAGCAGCCAAGGAGGTGCCCCAAGTAGGCCGAATCCTACTTGGGGTCTCTCCCAAGCCGCGCCCCCTTTCCTTTTTAGGTGAGCGGGGAAAGGTAGGGGAGGGAGGCGCCCCCCTTTCCTTTCTCCCATGAGAAGGGGAAGGCAGGCGGGGCTAGCCCTCCCCCCTTTCCTTCCCTAGGGCCGGCGGCCAGGGAGAGGTGCGCAACAGCCCCATTGTGGGCCGGTCTGTCCCCCCTTGGCCCATTAGGCCCATACACCTACCGGGGGTGTCCGGAACCCCTTCCAGTGACCCAATGACTACCCGGTGCACTCTGAAACCCCTCCTGTGTCCGAATATCATCGTCCTATATATCAATCTTTACCTCTAGACCATTTCGGAGCTCCTCGGCATATCCTTGATCTCATCCGGACTTCGAACAACATTCGGTCAGCAAATCCATATAACTCATGTAACACTATTGTCAATGAACATTAAGCGTGTGGACCTACGGGTTCGAGAACTATGTAGACATGACCGAGACACCTCCCGTTCAATAACCAATAACGGAACCTGGATGCCCATGTTGGCTCCTACATATTCTACGAAGATCTTTATCGGTCAAACATACGTAATTCCCTTTGTCCATCGGTATGTTAGTTGCCCGAGCGTCGATCATAGGTATCTTCATACCTAGTTCAACCTCGTTACCGACAAGTCTCTTTACTCGTTTCTTAATACATCATCCTGCAACTAACTCCTTAGTCACTTTGCTTGCAAGGCTTCTTTTGATGTATATTACCCAGAGGGCCCAGAGATACCTCTCCTATACTCGGAGTGAAAAATCCTAATCTCAATCTATGCCAACTCAACAAACACCTTCAGAGATACCTGTAGAGCATCTTTATGATCACCCAGTTATGTTGTGACGTTTGATAGCACACAAGGTATTCCGCCCATATCTGGTAGTTGCATAATCTAGTCAAAGGAATATGTATTTGACATTAAGAAAGCAATAGCAATAAACTGAACAATCAATATGCTAAGCTAACGAATGGGTCCTGTCCATCACATCATTCTCCTAATGATGTGATCCCATTATCAAATGACAACACATGTCTATGGTTAGCTTGCTAAATAAGGTTTATATGTGCTATCAAAATGACAACACAAGCTAACGTCTGTAGCAAGTCTATATGAGTTTTGCCCCTTCCTTTGCACCGACGAACTCCGTCAAGCTCTCAAAAATCGACTGACCCAATTTTGAAATTTAGTCTACTATCATTTAACTAGTGTGGAATATAAAAGGGGAAAACCATAAGCATTGTGAGTATAGTGTTGAGCGTGCCATGGCGGATCTAAAGGTGAAAACCGGACAAAGGCTACTTCTCAACCAATGTTTGCTTTCAACTAAAAAGTAAGTGATGGACAAGAAATCAAAGTAAACAAGTGGCAATCTATTTTCTTCCTGCGATAAATAAGTTGAGCAGATACGAAAGAGTACCGCCTCTGGTGCGGCACTGTGTATGCATCTGCTGAGAATTTGACGGTTCTGCGGTAGCAATGGCTGTCGGCAATGTGGAAGCAGATTTAGGAGGGTAGACGGTGGCGGCGGGGGAATACCCCACCGCGGTGGACGAGATGGTCGTAGGAGCGGCGCCGGCAAGGTGGACGACGACGGGGATGAAGCAAGAGGACGGGATGCAAGGATCATGGTCCGAAGCTGTGGATGAGAGAGGTCGATCTCTTGTAATGGACGACGGCGTCGGGGTATCAGCTCCGGCATGGTGGAGGAGGACGGCGGTGGATGGGGTGGCGGATGGAGGAGGCTAGGGTGGAAAGGGTGTTTTGGCGCCTATGGAGTACGAATGGGGAAATGGAGGGAGAGAGGAAGGGGGAACCATGTCTTTAGGGCGCGCTTGTCTCAAATGCGAGGAAATTTACAAACTTAGCCCCCATTTAAAATTTGCTACATCACAGCAATATTAGTTGGTTGGGGATAGGACGATAATCTCGCATACACCGAATATTTGCCGACGAGAGTTTGTTTTGGCGCCCACCGTGTATGAATCGGGGAGGGAGTCAATTTCGGCCGAGGAGACATTGTGCTTTGGCGCCCACCGTGTATGAATCCGGGTGAGAGGCGATTATGTAACGTTTGAGTGAAATTACACATCTACCCCTATCGGAACCTATAGAAATCGAGCCGATAGACTTTGCATGTCAGGGATAGGCAGTAATTTCCATCTCGCATATTTTGGTTTCAGGCGGTTACTGCGACTTTCCCCGCTTCGTTCAAATTTTTGCAGAGCAAGAGTGCATGTTTACCGTGTCAACTCATTTTGAATCCAGTTTGTACTCTATTTTTGTTTGGGCAGGATCCATTTTTGATTGGAATAAAATTATATATACATCATTTTTATATATACTTTCAAAAGCACAACAAACAATTCTGCTCCTTTATATATAATATGATTTACGAATACAATGATCTGAAAATCATAAGGTTGAATTCAAAAAATCTAAACCAAAATATGTTCTACTAAAATGTATGGATCAGTAATATCTACATATTAAATAACATAGATGCATGTGAATTCATATGAGTATGCATGTTTGATAGATCAATTTTGGTTCGAGTATGAATTACATGTATCATCATCTCGAATTCAAATATTTGAATCCCTTTTATGTTGACATTTTCTATACACACAACTAAATATTTGAATCTCCTTTCACGCCCATCTCTCTCGCATGCTCCTTCATGTAGCTATCACTCTCTTTTCTCCAGCTCACCCGCACGCACACTTCATGTTTCTCCTATTTTCGCAAACATGGTCTCTCGACGTCTCCCTTGGGAAGTGTCACACTCTCCCTATGGTAGAGGCAAAGGTGTCCCAACGTTTCGATGAGATGGTGGCTATCGTTTTTTGTGGGAGTCAACCTTGACAATCCGACTACGAACATGTGAGACGTCGCGCCTTAGCAATCGCTAAACCAACTTCCGAGGGGTTATTGACCACGCCAGAGCACGATCAACCTGACCACGAGGGTCTGTTTCCTGCAAGCAAACGAAGAACAAGCAAGAAACTGAGATTTCAATCTGGATATTATGAATACAAGATGAAAGCTTTATTGATCAAGGTGGGGTTCTGTGACGTCTTGGTCTGGTCGTTGAACACAAACAAAGTACGTGAAGTTGCAACTATGGCGAACTTTTAATCTAAACAAAACCCAAAGTCTAAACGATGCCCTAAGGGCTGTATATATGGAGGAGAGAGGGGGAATTTCGTGTCCCTTGGAGGAGGGATCCGAAACCAACCCTAACTCTTGTTTCCCCACACATACGGACTCTAAAAACAACCTATAATCAAGTATTTCAAAATTTCATGGGCCTGGCCCAAAAATAAGGTGACGCAGCACCTAGGATAGCCTCCGGACGAAATTTATGAAGTGGCATCTTGTATATTTCATCCAAGGCTTCATGCACTCATTATGGTGGCTTCAAAGTCCTGGAATCATCACTTGTAACTCCGTTCTTGTTCCCCTTGCGCACGCCATCATCTCCATGCTTGAACTTGCTCCAAGGTTCATCTTTCTTGTCCAAGCTAGGCCCTTCTTTTGTAAACAAAACAAATGTATCCAATTTAGGCAGCATGATATTCTTATGAACATTAGAATCATTACCAAGAAACGGAAGTACCTGGTAATTTAATTGGCGTGCGCGAGTTCTTGTAATTGGTCCAGTATGTATAGCAGCAGGGGCTGTGGGTGTAACAATGGTATTGATGTCCTCATCACCCTATCATTATACATTACATGGTTTTCATTATCTCTCACGTCTCTACCGTTCTCTGGTATCACTTGGTACCAAAGATTTCTTTTTCACCGCCACACATACACTCTCACTCATCTTTCACTTTGTCTTTCTCTCTATAGGGTTCTCTCTATAGGGTTCTTTCGCACCCCGACTCATATTTCTATCATGAACATTGATCGAGTAGCCTCCATATTGGTTTATAAACCCACACACTCGTGCTTACACTATCACGTGCATGTCTCTCGCACGCTCCTTGTATCTATGTAGATTTTTCGTCCCTTCTTGAGACACGCCTCTCGATCAGGCACACAAACACTATCGCCTCATTTTAAGCTGATACCGCTCACACACACACACACACTCTTTGTGTGTTTGTCACACACGCACTCCGTCTTCCTTCTCTCCCTCTCTCTCTCACACACACACAACACACACACATGGGCTTTTTGCAACAACTAGCAAGATGCCCATGCGTTGCACGGAACATCAAGATGCATTTGTATGAGTAGTTTATCTTGTGGGAGAAAAGGATGAACGAGGGAAGGCCTTATTTGCAAATCTGGTGAGGGGTGTGGGTATCTTTTTGCCAAATTGCCATAGTTTCCTTCCTATCCGTCGGATATAAATCGGACGGCCTATATTGCAGGATGTCAGGCACACCATCATCACCAACTCTGTTTTGTTAAGAGTACTAGCAAGATGCCCGTGCGTTGCACATAACATCAAGATGCCTTTGTATGAGTAGTTTATCTTGTGAGAGAAAAGTATGAATGAGGGAAGGCCTTATTTGCAAATGTGGAGAGGGGTGTGGGTACCTTTTTGCAAAATTGCCATAGTTTCCTTCCTATCCGTCAGATATAAATTGGACGACCTATATTGTAGGATGGCAGGCACACCATCATGACCAACTATGTTTTTTATATGTGTAGAGTAGAGAAATTGGAGATATACCACTTCTTGAATCTTGAAACCAACCACATTCTTCCCTTATCTCATCAAAACCGCCAAAGGAATATATTTTGAGTGAAACATAACATATTTTTAGTGATATATGTATTTCAAAACTAGACTCTTTTTTCTATCAAATCGGTGAATAAATATTAATCTACTTTGATCGTGTGGCGACACATTGGCACATTGCTAGTTATTACTATTGTATAATTTTTTGGACACCAGAGAAACGCTGCAGTACATATACGAAGAGAAGAGGCGCACACACGCAGTCGGTCTCTCGCTGTCTCGCACACATGAGAGTTACGTAAATGCACCATAAACAAATAAACCCTAAAACCCTAGGTGCACGATTGCTGCATGCGCGGGTACCGGGTACGTGGTGGAGCGCACCTCCATAGGAATAGTCATCTTGCGTGATAATTTGATCCGTAGGAGTTGATGGTCGGTACCACAGGTGAACGACCTGGAGGCGGTGGCTCGCTAGTCACCACTGATCAAGTAGCCACGTTTAAAATATCATTTTTTTAGCGGGGTAAGAGTTCTGATTTTTGATGGCGCGTTATAAGTACTAAGTAGTTTTTAGAACGATTGGTATGGAGCGAAAATGGAATTCATAACTACTACCTCTGTCCTGGTTTCCTAGTCCCCATCGTATTTTGGGTCAAAGTTTGTCCATGAATTTTACTTGTAAAATGTGAATGGAAAACGAGATTTTGTTATACCCAAACAAAAAAGGACCGGAGGAGTGATTGCTCTGACACGGATGCGACCTCTCATAACGCAGGCATCGAACCGGTGGGCTGGCCAAGAGGGCCCCACTCGCTGCAGGCTAGGCTGAACACGCCTCCTAGCCGCATGCAACCGGCTTCAGACTGGCCCGCCTGCCTCCATTGAATCCGCGCGTGTGCCGGCAACACGTCCTTCCGCAAGCCGGCCGACATTAGAACACAATGTTGGCTGGCTCCTCTCATTCGCTCGCTATTTAAATGAGGCCAGACGCTTGGTAAGAACTGCACCACACCGCCGCTCCCCATATCCTCCTTGCACCATTTTCTCCACACTCTCCATAGCATCCGGTGAGCAGGAAGACGAGTTCTCTGGCATAAAAGTTGGCTGGGTGCCCCAATAAGCCAGGCAACTCGCTGCCCCACCTCCCTCCCCGCCCCAGGCCATTAGTACCATGGGCAAGGCTGCAGGCGGGCAAGTGGAGGAGCAAGCCACCGCTCCAAGCTGGCCCCTGGTGCATGAACTCGACGCTCCAAGCCTACTCGCAGAGGAGTGGCCAGTTGCTGCATGCCAGCACGTGGGGGACCACGTCGTCCACTGCACCATGGTTGGCCGCACAATCCGACGCAAATGTTGGTGGAACCGTGGCATGCAGGCAGAGGTGGCCAACACATTTGCGGCCATCGCCAACACCGAGGAATAGTAGACCACGGGAGCCGCCACCGCTTTGAACCCACGAATGCTACGACCACCGTGGCCCCGAAATAGACACCTGGTGTGTTGCCCGGTTTGGCTCAAAACATCATTGTAATGCCCCAACACCGATGCTCGAGAAGTCTTCCATAGGTTCCGGGTTTCTCTGTGTGTTTTATTTTTGCTTGCTCCTTTTATTTTTTTGCATTGCATCATGTCATCATGCCATTATTATTGCAACCGTTTCAAAACTCTTTTAAATAAATCGTATGGATCTTCGATCCATTTAAATTGAGGGAAGGATGACTTCTCTTTATAACATATCCTCCCGATATTACGGAGCTATATTAAATATTCCATTTTCGGAATCACCCATGAACACACTTGCAAATAATCACATGCCTTTTCTCGCTTCAAGTTTGGTCCCCAAACTTTGCTTTTTTTCTTTCATCGCTTTCCCGTGCTCCTCAAAAATTTCGAACATTTTTGGACTCTCCAAAAATGTTTTCCTAATTCAAGCTTATTTGAATCACATTCAAATGTGTTCGAATGCAATCCTTCCAAACGGTGCCAAATGTATTTTTCTTGGATCAAGCTCCTTTTATGAGTCTAAGAAAATTGGCGCCCTGCTCAAATTCTTCTCCTATCTCTCTCTGCTTTTCTTTTTTCCTGGTTTATTTGTTATTCAGGAAATAAAGAAGTAATAAAGAGAGTGAGAGAGAGCCCAGCCATGCCACTTGGGCCTCCTAGGGCCCATTTGGTCCAAGGCTTCCCACTGCCCACCTGGGCCTCACAAACACCAGCGCCGGCCCATGCCAGCCCGCACCGGCACTAAACCTAACCCTCGCTCCCTCTCCCCTCGTTTGATCTCTCCCTCCAGCGCCGCCAGAGAGAGAGAACGGCAGCGCCTCGCTCAATCCTCTCTCTCCCGATTCATCTCTTCCCTGCCGCCGCCTCCTGCCCGTTTCCTGTCGATCGATCTCTCCCTCTCCCTCGTATCCACCCACAGTCAGAGAGGAGCTAATACCACCACCTCGTTCCCCATCCCCACTCTCCCTCTCCTCGAGCGCGTTGCCTCCTGCATCCTCCGCGCCTCTGCCTCCTCTGCACGCCGCGCCCGAGACCTGCGAACCTCCCACTCGTCCGCCGTGAGCCGCCGTCGAGTTGCCATGGCCTCGACCTCTTGTGCCTCCTCCTCCCTCCCGCCGGAGCCCAAGTCCAGCGCCTCCCCATGCCAGCGCGACCCCGTGCACTATCGTCGAACCTCGCCGTCCCTCTGAACATCGTCGCCGGCCGCGCTTCGCCTCGTTCCTGTCCTGCCGGCGAGCCCCTGCTCCTACTCTACCCTGCCGTTCGTCGCGCAACCGGAACCAGCTCCTCGGAGCAGAGCTGCTCCTTCGCGACCTCATCGTCCTCTGTCGCCGGCGCGCCAAGCCCCAATGACCTGCAGGTCCCTTCTCGCCAGCCCCTACATCGAGCAGCAGTTCCTCGACCGCTGCGCACGACCCTGCGTTTTACTCCGGGAGCGCTTTCGGGTCTTCCCCCAATGTCGTGTCTTATTTTCGGACCACGCCAAGATCAGGGCCCAAGTACCACGACGACCGACGCAAGTTCATCTACGTGCGTGTACGACAACAGATCCGAGGTGTGTCTAGTACCTCTCCGAACAAACGTGAATAACTGTCGTCGCAAGAACGCGACCGGAGAGTCCGAAGACCCCAAGTACCACGACACCGATGACATGAACGTCTACGACCCATGTACAACTACCGTCGCCAAGACCCGGATCGACAAGCACCACCCCCGTCAAGTACTACTACAAACCCGGAGAATTTAGATGCATCAAGTCCCCGAGGAGACCCGTTTTTCGTCAAGTTCGACTATCGTAGTGCCGAAGACCTTGGATGCTCGAACGAGTACCAAACGAAACACGAAGTACCACTATCGCCGAGTACGACTACTTCCGCGATGATACGAGAACAACTACCGTCGACCCTCGAAGCCTCCGTGGATGCCAAGTCCCTCGTCGTGATCCCGAACATCTACGGTAAATTGTGCAACTAAGAACGTGAACGACTACCGCCGCCAAGATCACGAGTACCTCTACCGTCGTCATGTACCCCTACTTCCACTACGAACGTCCCGAGAACATCTACTTCCCCTACACCGCATCGAACTCGAACCCCTCCGATAATGCATGCTACAAAGGTATAACCCCGAGACGACGTCCGTGAACGAATGCCTGCGATGTTTGAGATGCTCGTGTTTGCACCGTGTCCAAATTGTCACCCGTTTCCATGTCGCCAACTCGTGGGACACCCGGAATCCGGGAGCGCCCCACCATCTTTTGACACGCCCCCGTCACTTTTCCTTTTGCACCGGCATCTCAATCAAGTACCGGAACCGGAACGTTGCCGTGGCACTGTTACCGTTATCGTTGCCGTGGCACCCCTTTTCGTTTCCGCCACGATGACAAAATGCTTCATAATGCTCTTATCAACATTTTCATTAAAATTGCATAATCTTGAACATGTCCTCTGCATCATGATAATAACATTTAAATGTTTAACTTTGTTGTTGCACCAAATTGCTAAATGCATATGGGGATTTACCGGAATTGTTGTTTGTTATTTCTGGCCTCATTTAAACATGCCTAAATGTTTAGTTTACTTATGCTCCACCTGTTGCCATGTTTAAACAACATTTAATATTGTTGAGTACCTAACCGAGAGAGAACTAAATAATTGATGTGGTGTTTCGTCAATATGCATCCCGATGCATATTGAGCTCCACTTAAATTGTAGTATTGTTTGTTGCACTTTGCCATGCCATGCCTCATTAAACCGGACATGCAACATACTTGGTTGTGCATCATGCCATGTTTATGTGATGGTTTTTTACTTTGTTGTTTGCTTCTTTCCGGTGTTGCCTCTTCGGGTTAGTTCCGATAACGTCGCGTTTGTGAGGATCCGTTCGACTACGTCCGTTTGTCTTCTTCATGGACTCGTTCTTCTTCCTATCGGGATCTCAGGCAAGATGACCATACCCTCGAAATCACTTCTATCTTAGCTTGCTAGTTGCCCGCTCTATTGCTATGCCTATGCTGCGATACCTACCACTTGCTTATCATGCCTCCCATATTGCCATGTCAAGCCTCTAACCCACCTTGTCCTAGCAAACCGTTGTATGGCTATGTTACCGCTTTTCTCAGCCCCTCTTATAGCGTTGTAAGTTGCAGGTGAAGATTGGAGCTTGTTCCATGTTTGGAACATGGTTATTTTGTTGGGATATCACAATATCTCTTATTATATTAATGCATCTATATACTTGGTAAAGGGTGGAAGGCTCGGCCTTATGCCTGGTGTTTTGTTCCACTCTTGCCGCCCTAGTTTCCGTCATATCGGTGTTATGTTCTCGGATTTTGCGTTCCTTACACGGTTGGGTTATAATGGGAACCCCTTGACAGTTCGCCTTGAATAAAACTCCTCCAGCAAGGCCCAACATTGGTTTTACCATTTGCCACCTAGCCTTTTCTTTCCCTTGGGTAGGCCTGCCCAAGGGTCATCTTTATTTAAACCCACGGGCCAGTGCTCCTCTAAGTGTTGGTCCAAACTAGAGCCCCTTGCAGTGCCACCTCGTGGAAACTCGAGGGCTGTTTTTAGTTGTTCGGATTGCTTATCCGGTGTGCCCTAAGAACAAGATATGTGCAGCTCCTATCGGGATTTGTCGGCTCAGCGGGTGGTCTTGCCGGTCTTGTTTTACCATTGTCGAAATGTCTTGTAACCAGGATTCCGAGTCTGATCGGATCGTCTTGGGAGAAGGAATATCCTTCGTTGACCGTGAGAGCTTGTGATGGGCTAAGTTGGGACACCCCTGCAGGGTTTTGAACTTTCGAAAGCCGTGCCCACGGTTATGGGAAGATGGGAATTTGTTAATGTCTGGTTGTAGAGAACTTGATACTTAACTTAAATAAAAATGCATCAACCGCGTGTGTAGCCGTGATGGTCTCTTCTCGGCGGGGTCCGGGAAGTGAACACGGTGTTGGAGTTGTGTTTGACGTAGGTTGTTGTAGGATCACGTCTTGATCATAGTTTCTCGACCGTGCCTTGCCTTTTCTTCTCGCTCTCATTTGTGTATGTTAGCCACCAAATGTGCTAGTCGCTTGCTGCAGCTCCACCTCATACCTTTTACCCTTCCCATAAGCTTAAATAGTCTTGATCACGAGGGTGCGAGATTGCTGAGTCCCCGTGACTCATAGATGCTTCCAAAACCAGCTTGCAGGTGCTGATGAGACCATGCAGGTGACGCAACCGAGCTCAAGGAGGAGCTCATTGAAGATCGTGTTCGTTATGTTGTTCCGTTTCCAGATGATTAGTAGTGGAGCCCAGTTGGGACGATCGGGGATCTGTGTAGCATTTGGGGTAGTCTTCTTTTATTTTGGTTCCATAGTCGGGCCTTGATTGTATCTGGATGATGTAATGCATTATTCATGTATTGTGTGAAGTGGCGATTGTAAGCCAACTATGTACCTCTTTTCCTTATTCATTACATGGGTTGTGTGAAGATTACCTCACTTGCGACATTGCTTACTATGCGGTTATGCCTCTAAGTCGTCCTTCGACACATGGGAGATATAGCCGCATCATGGGCGTTACAAGTTGGTAATCAGAGCCTTCCCCGACTTAGGAGCCCCCTGCTTGATCGAATCGTTGGTGTTGTTGAGTCTAGAAAAATGTTTTGAGTCTTATAGGATTATATATATATATATATCGGAGAGTAGGATTCTTTTTACTCCTCAGTCCCTTCGTCGCTCTGGTGAGGCATCCTGACGTAGAGTTTGGACTCTTCTCTCCTCAAATTTCACACAAAAAAAATTTAGGATCACACGGGTATCTTGGAATCGTTCCGATGGTTTGGTGACGAGAACATTGTTCTTGGTGCCTCCTGACATTTAGGGGTTGTGGCAGTGTCCCGGGGAGTTGAGCTCCGAGGTGTTGTCGTCACAATTTTATCGTTGCAGTTCTGGAATACCTGAGTTTCGCTGACATCGAAAATCTCTTTTATGCAGGTGTTGGTGAGATAACCTCGATGCCACCAAGTACTGGGGCGGGAGTTCGTGAGTATTGCCATAACTCGTATAACGGATGCTTTTCGAAGGTTGAGGTAAATGATTTCTGAAGGTTTCTTGGTTATGTGTTGAAGGATTGATACAGCTGGATGTAGGATTTCTTAGTTTTGGGTGAGATATTATGCTTCCCCTGTATCCCCAACACCTGATTGCATAACCGGAAAATTTCGGGAGTTTATAAGTGGGAATTCAAGTAGCTTTTAGGATATCTTTCCGACAGATGTATGATATGAAATTGGGGTTCGACGTCTAGTGGTCCGCGTATCCACGGTTGGTTTTACAGTAGTCTCGTTGTGTCTTAAAGAGTCCTTGGCTATGCTGACTCGGGTATGCTTCGTATGTCATGTGCACTGCCTTGTACATGATGGTGTTGTACAATCGAGCCCGTGTGGGCCCCACCACGAAAACTTCGGACGAAATCTCTATCATATGTTTGTTCCGGCTTTTTCTGCAAGCCAATCCTTTGTTTTTGTTTTGAGTTTGTGCTATTCGAGTTGCTTCGAAGTCAAATGTGGATTCCATACCTTTCTTAAGCGGTGTTCTCATATTTCTATGTGAATACTAATCCTTCCTGATCATTGAGGTTGTCATGTCAATTCTTTCCAACCGGTGTGATTCTCTTCAAGATGATCCTATCATTTTTTCCCATTAGCAAGATCCAATCTCAGTTTTCTCAACGGTGTTCGTTTCATCCATCCCAAGTTGTCTTTGTTTTGCCACCCTCCCACCCTTGTTTCTTCAAGGACTCAGATCTCTTAATCGAGTATTCACCTTATGGATGTGAAGTCCATCCATTCTTTTTCGTCAATATTCTTACCAGGTGGTTCTCATGAAGATGTTCTACAAGTTCATCATTCTCCATTCTTTTCTTCTCCAGTGGATTTAATTCAAGCGTTGTCGATCATTTCCCTTTCCTCGTTTTCAAATGATTTTCCATGACGTTGCACCTCTTAATCTTTCACCTTCTCGTTATTCAATTGTTCCGGAGTGCTCAAGATATCTCGAAGATTCGTGTTTCCACTCTGCTTTCGTTCCATCTTTTGTGAGGATGTTACCTTATTCAAGCCATTTAATTCAACCAGTGCAATCTCTCTTTTAAATCCTTCAACGGTGTTTTCTTTTTAGTGGGCCCTAACCCACAGGTCTTTTCCCAGGATCTTACCTGACTCTTCCTATTTTTTCTCGGAGCTATCCTCAAATTTCATTTCAAAGTTTGACGTAAGAATGAATTATCATCAGTCAAATGTCTTTCTCCAAGATCTTTCAAATTCTTTTCATTGTTGGTTCAACCTTTCTAATTTTCATCCCGGAGTATCTCAACAATTCATGGTGGTGTTTCTCATCGGTATTCTCAACATTTGAAGACCGAAGAAGATTTTTTCTCTCAATCTTGCTCCATTCTCTCAACCTTTCTAATTCTCATCCCGGAGTATCTCAATAATCTAGCTTCGTGCCATCCTCTCATAATTGTTTCGGTTGTGAGAATTTTTTTTCACCCATCCGGAGAATTTCAAGAGTATTTCAGTTTGTTTTCCACGAAGCCCATCATTTCAGAAGATTTATTCATTCTAGCTTTCAGCTCTCATTCTCCAAATCTTATCGGTGCTTCGTTCAAGTTTTCTCTAATCAATTCGGGATCTCTTCGTTCACTTGCATCTAAATTCTCTCAAGTATCTTCGCTCATTTTCCAATTCCCCCTGCTGATGTGTTCGTTTTCTTCGTTCATTTTCAATTCTTACGGTGGTTCGTTCAAGATTTCTCTTCCTTGTTTATCATATCAATTCATTTGTTCTTTCCAATCCTACCGGTGGTTTGTGGAAGACCTTTCTCAAGTTTATGCTATATCTCTCTTCAATCCTTTGCAACGAGAATAAGTAGTATGCCAAATCCATTGCTTGTCATCAATTTGAATTGGTGAAGGATAAGCATAATGTAATTCTTATTCTTGTTTCATCGAGTATGATTCAATTCCTGTTTTCTGGAGTGGTTCATCATATCACATTCTCGGTTTTAATTGTTTCTTCTTTTCTTTTCCAATTATATCTTCACAAAGCTCCATCTAAAGCATCGCAAGGATTCACCTTGTGTTTTCAACTTCTATTTCTTTCTATCATCCTTTTATTACCGGAGTTCTCACGAAGGCTCTACTTGATGGTTCATCAAGGATTTAATTCCTTCTCGAAGTGTTCATCGAGATTCTTTTCAGAGGAGATCAAGTTTTCTTCATCTTGCATTTCTAAGTGCAACTCTTTCATATCTCATCTTTTGAGGTGGTGTTATGTCATTATTGATAATTTCCCTTTGTGTTTCATGGATTACAAGTTTTTCAAGAGTGACATATCTAAATCCATCTTTTTCTCTTCGTTCAAGACATCTTCTTAATCCATCAATCACTTCGTTGGAGTTATCTTGGGTTATATTTCACCTAAAGCTTTCCCTAAGAATTGTTGCTAATTATGGTGCTCATAAATGACCCAAGTTCTTTTATCCTCCCGGTGAAATAGTTTCTCGACTCCTTGTTCATTTCAATCAAATTCTTTTTCCCGTGAGTGGCAGGTTGTCACCTCATAATTTGAGATGTATTCCATAAGACCATATCAAGCTTACCCTTTTCGTTGTTGGTTTTCCAACAACTTCGTTCTAGCATTTGTTGTAATCATGCTCGCTCAAGATCTAGTTTTCCCTCCGTTCATTCTATTTCCTTTCTTTCGTTTCTTCCGGAGGCATTGCGATGTTGCTCTCTTCGACCCATCATATTCCTTTGTCAAGATTATGTTCCTTTCCTTGCTTATCCATTTAACCGAAGTGTTGTGCCCTCTGCTCAAGTTCTTTCATCTTATCAAGTTTTGCATCTCTTTTCAGTCGGAGTGCTGCCCAAATTACATCATTCTTATTCCTTCTATATCTTGTTTAACCGGAGTATTGTGTCTAGCATTCCTCTTCTAACCGGAGCCTCATCCAAGTGCTTTCATTTTGCCAAGGTCATATTCTATGCCTTCCATTTCTAACCGGAGTGTTGTCGTAATTGATCCTTATCGTTCCTTGTACATTTCGTTTCTACCGGAGTGCTTGTATGTACTTCTTATTCATTGCAACCCTTTCCTTATGTCTTTCAACCTACAAGGCTCAAGTCATGTTCCTTGTTCCTCTTTTCTAACGGAGTGTTTTCAACTTCGTTCATCTTTGTTGTACTCTTTCTTTCAATTTGTTCAACCTCGCAAAGGTTCTTTGGTTTCACTCGTTTGTCAAAGAAGCAACTTGGTTTTACCTCTCCTCTTCCTCTTCCATTTTTCCCTCTGGTGCCATCCTAGATCTCGGGACGAGATCCTCTCGTAGTGGTGGAGTGTTGTAACGCCCCAACACCGATGCTCGAGAAGTCTTCCATAGGTTCCGGGTTTCTCTGTGTGTTTTATTTTTGCTTGCTCCTTTTATTTTTTTTGCATTGCATCATGTCATCATGCCATTATTATTGCAACCGTTTCAAAACTCTTTTAAATAAATCGTATGGATCTTCAATCCATTTAAATCGAGGGAAGGTTGACTTCTCTTTATAACATATCCTCCCGATATTAGGGAGCTATATTAAATATTCCATTTTCAGAATCACCCATGAACACACTTGCAAATAATCACATGCCTTTTCTCGCTTCAAGTTTGGTCCCCAAACCTTGCTTATTTTCTTTCATCGCTTTCCCGTGCTTCTCAAAAATTCCGAACATTTTTGGACTCTCCAAAATGTTTTCCTAATTCAAGCTTATTTGAATCACATTCAAATGTGTTCGAATGCAATCCTTCCAAACGGTGCCAAATGTATTTTTCTTGGATCAAGCTCCTTTTTATGTGTCTAAGAAAATTGGCGCCCTGCTCAAATTCTTCTCCTATCTCTCTTTGCTTTTCTTTTTTCTCGGTTTATTTGTTATTCAGGAAATAAAGAAGTAATAAGGAGAGTGAGAGAGAGCCCAGCCATGCCACTTGGGCCTCCTAGGGCCCATTTGGTCCAAGGCTTCCCACTGCCCACCTAGGCCTCACAAACACCAGCGCCGGCCCATGCCAGCCCGCACCGGCTCTAACCCTAACCCTCGCTCCCTCTCCCCTCGTTCGATCTCTCCCTCCAGCGCTGCCAGAGAGAGAGAACGGCAGCGCCTCGCTCAATCCTCTCTCTCCCGATTCATCTCTTCCCTGCCGCCGCCTCGTGCCCGTTTCCTTTCGATCGATCTCTCCCTCGTATCCACCCACAGTCAGAGACGAGCAAGCACCACCACCTCGTTCCCCATCCCCACTCTCCCTCTCCTCGAGTGCGTTGCCTCCTACATCCTCCGCGCCTCTGCCTCCTCTACACGCCGCGCCCGAGACCTGCGAACCTCCCGCTCGTCCGCCGTGCGCCGCCGTCAAGTCGCCATGGCCTCGACCTCTTGTGCCTCCTCCTCCCTCCCGCCGGAGCCCAAGTCCAGCGCCTCCCCATGCCAGCACGACCCCATGCGCCGTCGTCGAACCTCGCCGTCCCTCTGAACATCGTCGCCGGCCCCGCTTCACCTCGTTCCTGTCCTGTCGGCGAGCCCCTGCTCCTGCTCTACCCTACCGTTCGTCGCGCCACCGGAACCAGCTCCTCGGAGCAGAGCTGCTCCTTCGCCACCTCGTCGTCCTCTGTTGCCGGCGCGCCAAGCCCCGATGACCTGCAGGTCCCTTCTCGCCAGCCCCCTACATCGAGCAGCAGTTCCTCGACCGCTGCGCACGACCCTGCGTTTGACTCCGGGAGCGCTTTCGGGTCTTCCCCCAACGTCGTGTCTTATCTTTGGATCATGCAAAGATCAGGGCCCAAGTAGCATGACGACTGACGCAAGTTCATCTACGTGCGTGTACAACTACAGATCCGGGGTGCGTCTAGTACCTCTCCGAACAAACGTGAATGACTGCCGTCGCAAGAACGGGACCGGAGAGTCCCAAGACCCCAAGTACCACGACACCGATGACATGAACGTCTATGACCCGTGTACAACTACCATCGCCAAGACCCGGATCGACAAGCACCACCCCCGTCAAGTACTACTACAAACCCGAAGAATTCGGATGCATCAAGTCCCCGAGGAGACCCGTTTTTCATCAAGTTCGGCTACCGTAGCGCCGAAGACCTTGGATGCTCGAACGAGTACCGAACGAAACGCCAAGTACCACTATCGCTGAGTACGACTACTTCCGCGATGATACAAGAACAACTACTGTCGACCCTCGAAGCCTCCGTGGACGCCAAGTCCCTAGTCGTGATTCCGAACATCTATGGTAAATTGTGCAACTAAGTACGTGAACGACTACCGCCGCCAAGATCATGAGTACCTCTACTGTCGTCATGTACCCCTACTTCCACTGCGAACGTCCTGAGAATGTCTACTTCCCCTACACTGCATCGAACTCGAACCCCTCCGATAATGCATGCTGCAAAGGTATAACCCCGAGTCGACGTCCGTGAACGAATGCTTGCGATTTTTGAGATGCTCGTGTTTGCACCCTGTCCAAATTGTCACTCGTTTCCTTGTCGCCAACTCGTGGGACACCCGGAATCCGGGAGCGCCCCACCATCTTTTGACACGCCCCCGTCACTTTTCCTTTTACACCGGCATCTCAATCAAGTACCAGAACAGGAACGTTGCCGTGGCACTACCGTTATCATTGCCGTGGCACCCCTTTTCGTTTCCGCCATGATGACAAAATGCTTCGTAATGGTCTTATCAACATTTTCATTAAAATTGCATAATCTTGAACATGTCCTCCGCATCATGATAATAACATTTAAATGTTTAAATTTGTTGTTGCACCAAATTGCTAATTGCATATGGGGATTTACCAGAATTGTTGTTTGTTATTTCCCGCCTCATTTAAACTTGCCTAAATGTTTAGTTTACTTATTCTCCACCTCTTGCCATGTTTAAACAACATTTAATATTGTTGAGTACCTAACCGAGAGAGAATTAAAGAATTGATGGGGTGTTTCGTCAATATGCATCCCGATGCATATTGAGCTCCACTTAAATTGTAGTATTGTTTGTTGCACTTTGCCATGCCATGCCTCATTAAATCGGACATGCATCATACTTGGTTGTGCATCATGCCATGTTTATGTGATGGTTGTTTACTTTGTTGTTTGCTTCTTTCCGGTGTTGCCTCTTCAGGTTAGTTCCGATAACGTCGCGTTTGTGAGGATCCGTTCGACTATGTCTGTTTGTTTTCTTCATGGACTCGTTCTTCTTCTTCATAGAGGGATCTCAGGAAAGATGACCATACCCTCGAAATCACTTCTATCTTTGCTTGCTAGTTGCCCGCTCTATTGCTATCCCTATGCTGCGATACCTACCACTTGCTTATCATGCCTCTCATATTGCCATGTCAAGCCTCTAACCCACCTTGTCCTAGCAAACCGTTGTATGGCTATGTTACCGCTTTGCTCAGCCCCTCTTATAGTGTTGTTAGTTGCAGGTGAAGATTGGAGCTTGTTCCATGTCTGGAACATGGTTATTTTGTTGGGATATCACAATATCTCTTATTATATTAATGCATCTATATACTTGGTAAAGGGTGGAAGGCTCGGCCTTATGCCTGGTGTTTTGTTCCACTCTTGCCGCCCTAGTTTCCGTCATATCGGTGTTATGTTCTCGGATTTTGCGTTCCTTACACGGTTGGGTTATAATGGGAACCCCTTGACAGTTCGCCTTGAATAAAACTCCTCCAGCAAGGCCCAACATTGGTTTTACCATTTGCCACCTAGCCTTTTCTTTCCCTTGGGTAGGCCTGCCCAAGGGTCATCTTTATTTAAACCCACGGGCCAGTGCTCCTCTGAGTGTTGGTCCAAACTAGAGCCCCTTGCAGCGCCACCTCGGGGAAACTCGAGGGCTGGTTTTAGTTGTACGGATTGCTTATCCGGTGTGCCCTGAGAACGAGATATGTGCAGCTCCTATCGGGATTTTTCGGCACAACGGGTGGTCTTGCTGGTCTTGTTTTACCATTGTCGAAATGTCTTGTAACCGGGATTCCGAGTCTGATCGGATCGTCTTGGGAGAAGGAATATCATTCGTTGACCGTGAGAGCTTGTGATGGGCTAAGTTGGGACACCCCTACAGGGTTTTGAACTTTCGAAAGACGTGCCCACGGTTATGGGCAGATGGGAATTTGTTAATGTCCGGTTGTAGAGAACTTGACACTTAACTTAAATTAAAATGCATCAACTGCGTGTGTAGCTGTGATGGTCTCTTCTCGGGCGGGTCCGGGAAGTGAACACGGTGTTGGAGTTGTGTTTGACGTTGGTTGTTCTAGGATCACTTCTTGATCATAGTTTCTCGACCATGCCTTGCCTTCTCTTCTCGCTCTCATTTGCATATGTTAGCCACCAAATGTGCTAGTCGCTTGCTGCAGCTCCACCTCATACCTTTTACCCTTCCCATAAGCTTAAATAGTCTTGACCGCGAGGGTGCGAGATTGCTGAGTCCCCGTGACTCACAGATACTTCCAGAACCAGCTTTCAGGTGCCGACGAGACCGTGCAGGTGACGCAACCGAGCTCAAGGAGGAGCTCGTTGAAGATCGTGTTCGTTATGTTGTTCCGTTTCAAGTTGATCAGTAGTGGAGCCCTGTTGGGACGATCGGGGATCTGTGTAGCATTTGGGGTAGTCTTCTTTTATTTTGGTTCCGTAGTCGGGCCTTGATTGTATCTGGATGATGTAATGCTTTATTCATGTATTGTGTGAAGTGGCGATTGTAAGCCAACTATGTACCTCTTTTCCTTATTCATTACATGGGTTGTGTGAAGATTACCTCACTTGCGACATTGCTTACAATGCGGTTATGCCTCTAAGTCGTGCTTCGACACGTGGGAGATATAGCCACATCGTGGGCATTACAACCATGGGCCCCAGCCGCCGACGACATTAGAAATTATACCTGCTTCCAGAAGTTATTCGCGATTCGTTAAAAATGACCAAAATATAATTAATTATGCATGGTCTTGACTTGTTGTGCTCGCACTGGTAGTAGGAACTAGAGGTTTTCTTTATTTATAAATCTCCTCACATTTTTTGGCTTTGAAGTGAATCATGGTTGTGGACATTATCTATGAATGTGCAGATATCTGTGAACATGAGTTTGATGTGGAAGTTAAATTTGGAATGTTGGGCTTGCGAATGAACTATACCATGTCCAATGCTTCGTTTGTTATTGTTTGGAAAGTAATTACTGTTGTTACATGACCCAATTTTTTTTGTTTTGTGCCACATCAGTAGATGCATGGACATCACAACATGCATGCTGACTGGATAAACATTTGAACCTAGCTATTATGAAGGAAAATGTGTATTAACAACAATTTTAGATAGCAGGAGACACCTAGCCTGCTCTGCCTCTGCTAGCTTCTTTCTGGCTTCTTCCATCTCTTCTTTGGCTTGGGTGAAGAGAGTATCTGATTGCTCTTTTTGCTTCTTCAGGAACTCAGCTACATTCTCAAGGGCTGCTGCACGCTTTCTTTCATCCTTTACTAGAGCCACGAGGACACGAACAGTTGACAACTCCACTTGGCTTATGTGTAATCCAGCATCATCTGGAATTTGCACCTTGTGTCTAATCCAGCATCATTAGGGAATGGGCACCTTGTGTGTAATCCAGCCTCATTTTGGAAACATGATCTCGAGGTTGACCATACTTCCCTCCTCGCAAGAACTGCATCCTGACATGAAGTTACTTCTTTTTTAGATCAATACATCCATTTAGTAGAAGCCAGATAAACAATACTCGGAGAAGTAAATTCAAAAGGAAAAATATAAAAACAGACTCCATCCTATATCAAGCTAAAAACGAAAGAATTAGGACGATTAAGACTCTTCTCATTACACATGAAAGAACACAAGGCTAAGTGAAACAGAAACTACAACATATACACATTGAAGAACATGAGGCTAAACGAAAGTAATTGAAAGGGTGTTACTTACCAAAGCTTGTTTTATAGGTTCGGTGTAGCTCCTCTTTAACTTGCCATGCTCCTTGAAGATGTCCCCAATATCCCGTGTTTGGTCTTCATTGCTCCTCTGCATGTTCGCACTCATGGTTTTAAAATCTCAACATGGCAAGAAAAATATAGTAATACTCACGCAGCTTGTGGGCAACATTAAAGCACTCATCTGCCATGTTAGAGCATCTCCAACAGAAGTGCAACGTGCGGCGCATTAAAGAAGCATTTACAGCGCCGAATAGCCAGTTTTTGCGGGCCCGGAGTGTTGGCTCCAGCGGCTGCTGCAAAAAATTGCGTGCGCGCACTGCTCCAGCAGATGCACTGTATTTTTCTCTCCTTCTACTCTGACTTGATACACATTCGACTCCGAGTCGATACTGGCATATATAGATACAAGCAAGATGCCCGTGCGTTGCATGCAACATCAAGATGCGTTTGTATGAGTAGTTTATCTTGTGAGAGAAAAGGATGAACGAGGGAAGGCTTTATTTGCAAATGTGGAGAGGGGTGTGGGTATCTTTTTGCAAAATTGCCATAGTTTCCTTACTATCCGTCAGATATAAGTCGGACGGCCTATATTGCAGGATGGCAGGCACACCATCATCCCAACTCTTTTTTTATAAGAGTAGAGATAGAGAGTAGAGATAGAGAAGTAGAGATAGAGAGTAGAGAGTAGAGACATAGATAGTTCTCATCATAGATATAGCATAGATAGATAAAAAAATAGATAGTTCAACTACTCCTCGTCGTTCGATTCCTCCTCGGTGATGTGCTCCTCCGATGCCTCAATGTAGGCAGCAAGATACCGATCATCGTCAGAGTCCCAGGGCGACGTTGCTCCTAACTTCATGTTGAATTGAGCGTCCGCTTTCTGCGTATGCTTGTCCTCACGATAGGAGGCTCGCTCCGCCCTCCTATTCTCCCTCTCCACCCTCCTTTGCGCGTAGAACTCACGCTCATTGATGATGTCCTGCAGGAAGAGTTGGTGCCAAAGTGCCATGGCTTCCTCGTCCATCTCGGTGATGTCGAGACGGTGCTCCCGCCTCCGGTTGTCGTGACAATTCTCGTTGGTGATAAGCCACGGCGGAGACGAGAGCTCCTGCGCCTGCTCCCGCATCGGCACATTGGGGAAGTTCAATGTTCTATGAGGCCCCTGGGGCGCCACGCCATCGTGACGTACGTGCGGGTGGCCTCATGGGCGGTGTCGAAAGTGCCGAGGCCGAGGCGCATCCCGCGGAACCGGATATCGGCAAAGAAGCCGCCGGAGGGGCGCACGCGGACGCCGCAGTTTCCCCAAGTTTCCCAGCGATGTGGCAGCATGGTGGTGTGGTGGCGAGGCGAGAAAGAGCGGGGAGAGAGCGATGGCGGGGTACAGAGTGGTGGCAAGGCACATAGCGGTGGGAGGGCGTTCGATTTTATAAAGCGCGCCAGACGCCGCTCGCCAAAACTAGTGCGTGCCCGACCGCCTTTTCCCTCACGCGCGCGATCCTTTCCCGACGTCCCTGCTATTTCTACTCTCTTCTCTACTCTTATATTTATTTTATATTTATATGTATCTCTACCCTCTACTCTTATAAAAAACAGAGTTGGTGATGATGGTGTGCCTGCTATCCTGCAATATAGGCCGCCCCATTTATAACCGACGAATAGGAAGGAAACTATGGCAATTTTGCAAAAAAGATACACACACCCTGTCGGTGTCAAAACCAGCGGATCTCGGGTAGGGGGTCCCGAACTGTACGTCTGAGGTTGATGGTAACAGGAGACAGGGGACACAATGTTTACCCAGGTGCGGGCCCTCTCTATGGAGGTAATACCCTACTTCCTGCTTGATTGATCTTGATGAATATGAGTATTACAAGAGTTGATCTACCACGAGATCGTAATGGCTAAGACCCTAGGAGTCTAGCCTATGTGATTATGATTGTCTCTACGGACTAAACCCTCTGGTTTATATAGACACCGAAGGGGACTAGGGTTGTACAAAGTCGGTTACATAGAAAGGAATCTTCATATCCGAACGCCAAGCTTGCCATCCACGCCAAGGAGAGTCCCATCCGGCCACGAGTGAGAGTCTTCGGTCTTATATCTTCATAGCCCATTACAACGGCCCATGTCCAACAGGCTGGACGCTCGAGGACCCCTTAATCCAGGACTCCCTCAGTAGCCCCTAAACCAGGCTTCAATGATGAGGTGTCCGGTGCGCAGATTGTCTTCGGCATTGCAAGGCGGGTTCCTCCTCCGAATACTCTGACACAATCTTCGAACACAACGAACATGTCCGGATCTGCAAAACAAGTACCACACACCACCGCAGGGAGTATAATATTTCACGAGTCAAATCTGCTGACAACTTTTTGTAACATGACATCACGTCCCTGCCCGGTTATTATTTCGAACCGTTTCTCGGTTTGCCGCTCCATATTTCGAGATGTGGCTTTATTGGCACTGCTCGTCAAAGTAGAGATCGTGTCCCCTTATTGCGGGATTCTCATCATTACAGATATGGGTAATCCAACCGTGCCGCCTGCATGACCCCTGGTAATAGGCGAGTTTCATGGCGAGTGGGGAGGCGCTTGATATTCATTTCCTTTATAAGGAGATAAGGATTCATCTCTTCCACCCACGCCTTCTCTCTTTCCGCCTACCCACTCTCGAGCTCCAGCGCCCAAGTGCTCATCTTTCCTGCCCCAAGAAAGCACTCCAACCATGTCCAGAGCGCAGGGCAAGTGGATGGCCTCCACCTTCAAAGAGAAGGACATCACCCAACTTCGCGAGGCCGAGTATTTAGCCAAGGAGGTCGCCCATTGGCTTCCGACCGAGGGACATATCATCTCTACCCCGAAGCCCCATGAGAGGGTAGTTTTCATCCCCCACTTTGTCCGCGGGATAGGATTTCCGGTCCACCCCTTTGTCCGAGGACTCATGTTCTATTGTGGGCTAGATTTCCATGATCTGGCCCCAAATTCCTTCCTCACTATCTGGGCGTTCATCGTCGTGTGTGAGGCTTTCCTCTGCATGCCCCACTTCGGACTGTGGCTGAAGACCTTCAACATGAAGCCGAAGGTGGTGGCTGGCAAGCACGTGGAGTGCGGAGGTGCCATGGTGAGCAAGATGTCCAATGTCCCGTGGCCCAAAGGAACCTTCATGGAGACCGTCAAGGGGTGGCAGAAATTGTGGTTCTACATCACAGAGCCCCGCGACACTACCTGGTCTGCGGCTCCCGAATTCAAATCCGGGGCCCCAATGCGGCTTACCTCCTGGCATGAGAAGGGCCTGGATTGGTCTTCGTCGGACGAGCTAACAGCGCTCCAGACGCGCATCAGGAGCATGATGGACAAGAACGTCAAGCTTGTCGATGTGATTCAGGTGATGCTAGTCCGACGGATTCTTCCATGCCAGAGCCGGGCTTGCCACCTATGGGAGTTCGATCCGGCCGAGCACAAGACCCTGTAACGGTTCTTCGGAACTACACACAAAGATATCTGGAAGGTGCTCTTCAAGGCCAACGAGACGTGGCCGAAGACCACCGAGGATCGTGGGCACGACCTGGCCCATCCCGCCAGTTCGGTAAGTTTTCCGTTGTTTCAAGGTGTATTCCTTACTTGCTTATTCAAGGAGGGTGTCTGAACTTCCCCATTTGTTTTTTCAGGCTTGGACGAAGAAGGCGGAGCGGATTCAGTGTCCGGCTCCGCTGCCCGAGGATCCAGCCATCCCGCATCTGACGAAGATGCTAGTTCCGGCGCCCTACAAGGCGCCGGAGAAGAAGGCCAAGAAGAAGGACAAGGGGACCAGAGGTGGCCTCCTTCCTAAGGGTACTTCAGACGTGGAGTCCGAAGACACCGAAACTCACTCCGTCGTCGAATATGACGATGAGGAGGAAGAAAGCAGCTTCCCCCTCCCCGAGGGGGGAAGGAAGAGGACGACCTCCATAGATCTGGAAGAGGAGGCGTCCAAGAAGGGAAAGGCTTGCCTCGCGGAGAGCTCCATGTGGGACGTCGACAGCAGCCCAGAACGGCGCCCTCGAGATAAGCCCCTGGCCGAATTGTGAGTATCCAAAGACCCTGACACATTCATATATTCGCCTCTTTGCTTCATAATTTTAACATGTTCAATAATGCATTTGTAGTCCGGCTCATTCCGCCCTTGAGCGATCCTCGTCTTCGGGGAACTTGCTGGACCCGAAGGTGATGTACAATGGGTCCCCTCCAACGGCCTCCTCTCCCAGGGCCATAGACGACACCGAGGTGTTGTCCCGAAGGATCCCCGGCCAGGGAGAGACGCAGGAGGCCGTCAGGATGGCACCAGCGGGCGAGACCTCGGCCGCCGGACACATGGGGGAGCCGATCCCCATGGAGGCTGGCGATGGGGGCCATGTCCAATTCTGCCCCTAGCCGAATACGGTCCTGGAGACCTATACGGCTCCGGAATACGGCAAGCAGCCTCCTCCGTCGGAAGGAGGTGTGACCATTCCGCCAGTGACCTCTATCCAACTAGAGGCACCGGATACTTTACTGGAAGCGCTGCGAAGTGCTTCCATCATAGAGGAACACCGCACCCTCATGGGTGCGGTGATTGGGAAGATTCAGTCCGCGAAGAGCGGACTGACCGAAGCCTGCACAAGCCTATTAAGAGGCTTTGAGGTAAGCAATGCAATTTGTGAGAAGAAAGTCACAGTATAGATAGTAGTCCCCAAGACTCTATCCGGGATTCAGAAAGAAAAGCCGAACAAAGGATCAAATAGTTTTTTGCAGGAGACTAACCATGTATGTCTATGTGAATAAGCAGGTGTCGCTGCTAGCCGCGACTTCTCATGCTGCCGAAGTCTCCGGACTGAAGCAGAGGCTGGAGCAGACCGAGCAAGTGCTCGGTCGTGCGAAAAAGCAGCTGGCGGACAAGTAGGGTATGTAACGACCTATTCAAATATAGCAAGATATGAATTGCTTATGTTGATCGTGTGATAATTTGTAGGGGTGGTGTGCAAGGTGGAAACCCTCAAGGCAGCGCCGGCCGAAGCCCAAAAGAGGGCGGCAGATGAGCAGGCCGCTCGCGAAAAGTATGAGGCTAGGGTCAGCGAGGTCCAGCAGGAGCTGTAGGACACCGTGAAGAAGTGCAAGGCCTTGGAGCACAAGAATATGGACCAAGAGTCCGAACTTTCCCAGGCCCGTCAAAAGTGCACAAGAGGCCCGGGTCGAAGCCCAGGGCGCCCTCCAGGAAATCCAGGAGGCCAAGAAAACTGCGGCGTGTAAGGCTTTTATTATGTAGAGCAAGTATGTGAAGAAGAGATATCTCATGCTAACCCGGATTTGGAGTTTTCCAGGGGCGTTTGCGGATCTGCCCCACAGTGTTTCTGACGCTGTGGCATTCTTCCGAGCCAAAGAGGGGAGCTTGACAAAGAAGCTGTTTTGGTCACAATATCTTGCGCCAGAACATCCGGTGGCATTTAGTGACCAGCTGAAGCAGCTGGTCGAGCTGCATAGGGTGGCCTAACTCGCCATGAAGGATTTATAATCCGGCTGTGGCCTGCAGAAGCTATACCCGGCAGCTACTTCGGACTCGTGAAGCGGCTGATCAATGCCTGCCCTCGGCTTGACGCCATCAAGCGGTCGGTCAACATAGAGGGTGCGTGGATGGCCTTTGCCCGTGTCAAGATACAATGGGAGAAGATGGACGCCGTCAAGCTTGCGACCGAAGGACCGCCCATGGGCAAGGAGCACTGCACGCCCGAGCGGTATTTTGAAGATGTTCTGAGGGGATCTGATACGTCTCCAACGTATCTATAATTTTTTATTGTTCCATGCTATATTATATTCTGTTTTGGACATTATTGGGCTTTATTATACACTTCTATATTATTTTTGGGACTAAGCTATTAACCGGAGGCCCAGCCCAGAATTGCTGCTTTTTGCCTATTTTAGGGTTTCGGAGAAAAAGAATATCAAACGGAGTCCAAACGGAATGAAACCTTCGGTAACATGATTTTCGGAACGAACATGATCCATGGGACTTGGACCCTACGTCAAGCAATCAACAAGGAAGGCACGAGGTAGGGGGACGCGCCTACCCTCCAAGCGCGCCCGCCACCCTCATGGACCCCCTGTTGCTCCACCAACGTACTCCTTCCTCCTATATAAACCTACGTACCCCCAAACTACCATATACGGAGCCAAAACCCTAATTCCACCGCCATAACTTTCTGTATCCACGAGATCGCATCTTGGGGCCTGTTCCGGAGCTCCGTCGGAGGGGGCACCGATCACGGAGGGCTTCTACATCAACACCATAGCCTCAACGATGAAGTGTGAGTAGTTTACTTCAAACCTACGGGTCCATAGTTATTAGCTAGATGGCTTCTTCTCTCTTTTTGGATCTCAATACAAAGTTCTCCCCCTATCTTGTGGAGATCTATTCGACGTAATCTTCTTTTTGCGGTGTGTTTGTTAAGACCGATGAATTGTGGGTTTATGGTCAAGTTTATCTATGAACAATATTTGAATCTTCTCTGAATTCTTTTATGTATGATTGGTTATCTTTGCAAGTCTCTTCGAATTATCAGTTTGGTTTGGCCTACTAGATTGATCTTTCTTGCAATGGGAGAAGTGCTTAGCTTTGGGTTCATGCGGTGTCCTTCCGTGACAGTAGGGGCAGCAAGGCACATATTGTATTGTTGCCATCGAGGATAACAATATGGGGTTTGTTTCATATTGCATGAGTTTATCCCTCTACATCATGTCATCTTGCTTAAAGCGTTACTATGTTCTCTTGAACTTAATACTCTAGATGCATGCTGAATAGCGGTCGATGTGTGGCGTAATAGTAGTAGATGCAGGCAGGAGTCGGTCTACTTGTCTCGGACGTGATGCCTATATACATAATCATACCTAGATATTCTCATAACTATGCTCAATTCTGTCAATTGCTCAGCAATAATTTGTTCACCCACCGTGAATACTTATGCTCTTGAGAGAAGCCACTAATGAAACCTATGGCCCCCGGGTCAATTTTCCATCATATTAATCTTCCAATACTTAGTTATTTTTATTGCCTTTTATTTTACTTTGCATCTTTATCATAAAAATACCAAAAATATTATCTTATCATATCTATCAGATCTCACTCTCGTAAGTGACCCTGTAGGGATTGACAACCGCCTTATCATGTTGGTTGCGAGGATTTATTTGTTTGTGTAGGTGCGAGGGACTCATGCGTGGCCTCCTACTGGATTGATATCTTGGTTCTCAAAAACTAAGGGAAATACTTACGCTACTTTGCTACATCACCCTTTCCTCTTCAAGGGAAAACCAACGCAAGTGCTCAAGAGGTAGCAAGAAGGATTTCTGGTGCCGTTGCCGGGGAGGTCTACGCAAAAGTCAACACACCAAGTACCCATCACAAACCCTTATCTCCCGCATTACATTATTTGCCATTTTGCCTCTTGTTTTCCTCTCCCCCACTTCACCCTTGCCGTTTATTCGCCCTCTCTCTCTCCATCCTCCCTCTCTTTCTCCGTTTGCCTACTTTTGCCCGTCTCTTGTTTGCTCGTGTGTTGGATTGCTTGCTTGTCACGATGGCTCAAGATAATAAGAAATTGTGTGACTTCACCAATACCAACAACAATGATTTCCTTGGCACTCCGATTGCTCCTCTTACCGATACTGAATCTTGTGAAATCAGTGTTGCTTTGTTGAATCTTGTCATGAAAGATCAATTCGCCGGCCTTCCTAGTGAAGATGCCACTACCCATCTAAATAGTTTCGTTGACTTGTGTGATATGCAAAAGAAGAAAGATCTGGATAATGATATTGTTAAATTGAAGCTATTTCCTTTTTTTCTTAGAGATCGTGCTAAAGCTTGGTTTTCGTCTTTGCCTAAAAATAGTATTGATTCTTGGAATAAGTGCAAAGATGCTTTTATCTCTAAGTATTTTCCTCCCTCTAAGATCATCTCTCTCAGAAACGATATTATGAATTTTAAGCAACTTGATCATGAACATGTTGCACAAGCTTAGGAGAGGATGAAATTAATGATACGTAATTGCCCTACTCATGGTTTGAATTTGTGGATGATTATACAAATTTTTATGCCGGATTGATTTTTCTTCTAGAAATCTTTTAGATTCGGCCGCGGGAGGCACTTTTATGGAAATCACTTTAGGAGAAGCTACTAAACTCCTAGATAATATTATGGTTAATTATTCTCAATGGCACACTGAAAGATCTACTAATAAAAAGTGCATGCGATAGAAGAAATTAATGTTTTGAGTGGAAAGATGGATGAACTTATGAAATTATTTGCTAATAAAAGTGTTTCTTCTGATCCTAATGATATGCCTTTGTCTACTTTGATTGAGAATAATAATGAATATATGGATTTGAATTTTGTTGGTAGGAATAATTTTGGTAACAACGCGTATAGAGGAAACTTTAATCCTAGGCTGTATCCTAGTAATTCCTGTAATAATTATGATGATTACTACAAAAATTCTTATGGAAATTATAATAAGATGCCCTCTGATTTTGAATCTAATATTAATGAATTTATTACTTCGCAAAAGAATTTCAATGCTTTGATTGAAGAAAAATTGCTTAAGATTGATGAGTTGGCTAGGAACGTTGATAGAATTTCTCTTGATGTTGATTCTTTGAAAATTAGATCTATTCCCCCTAAGCATGATATCAATGAGTCTCTCAAATCCATGAGAATTTCCATTGATGAGTGCAAAGAAAGAACCGCTAGGATGCGTGCTAAGAAAGATTGCTTTATAAAAGCGTGTTCTTCTAGTTTCCATGATAATAAAGATGAAGATCTAAAAGTTATTGATGTGTCCCCTATTAAATCTTTGTTTTTCAATATGAATCTTGATAATGATGGGACTTAATATGATCCACCTTTACCTAGACGACGCTCCAAGAATTCAGATTCTTTAGATCTTGATGCTAAAATTGTTAAAAGTGGGATTGAAGAAGTCAAAACTTTAAATATTAATGAATCCACTATTTTGGATTTCAAGGAATTTAATTATGACAATTTCTCTTTGATAGATTGTATTTCCTTGTTGCAATCCGTGCTAAATTCTCCTCATGCTTATAGTCAAAATAAAGCTTTTACTAAACATATAGTTGATGCATTGATGCAATCTTATGAAGAAAAACTTGAGTTGGAAGTCTCTATCCCTAGAAAAATTTATGATGAGTCGGAACCTACTATGAAAATTAAAATTAAAGAACATGAATTCTATGCTTTGTGTGATTTCGGTGCTAGTGTTTCGATGATTGCAAAGACTTTGTGTGATTTGCTAGGTTTCCGTGATTTTGATGATTGCTCTTTAAACTTGCACCTTGCGCATTCCACCATTAAGAAACCTATGGGAAGAATTAATGATGTTCTTATTGTTGAAAATAGGAACTATGTGCCCGTAGATTTTATTGTTCTTGGCATAGATTGCAATCCTTCATGTCCTATTATTCTTGGTAGACCTTTCCTTAAAACGATTGGTGCAATTATTGATATGAAGGAAGGAAATATTAGATTCCAATTTCCGTTAAGGAAAGGCATGGAACTCTTCCCTAGAAAGAAAATTAAATTACCTTATGAATCTATTATGAGAGCCACTTATGGATTGCCTTCCAAAGATGGCAATACCTAGATCTATCCTTGCTTTTATGCCTAGCTAGGGGCTTTAAACGATAGCGCTTGTTGGGAGGCAACCCAATTTTATTTTTATTCCTTGATTTTTGCTCCTGTTTAGTAATAAATAATTTATCTAGCCTCTGTTTTGGTTGTTTTTTTTGTTTTTGGTTAGTGTTTGTGCCAAGTAGAACCGTTGGGAACACTTGGGGAAAGTCTTTTTAATCTTGCTGTAAAAAACAGAAACTTTAGCGCTCACGAGAATTGCTGCAATTTTCATTTGGAAAGTGATATTTAGTTAATTCTTTTTGAAGATTATTAATAGATAAATTCCGCACGTCCATAAATTTATTTTAGAATTTTTAGGGTTCCAGATCTTGCGTTAGCTACAGATTACTACAGAATGTTCTGTTTTTGACAGATTCTGTTTTTCGTGTGTTGTTTGCTTATTTTGATGAATCTATGGCTAGTAAAATAGTTTATAAACCATAGCGAAGTTGGAATACAGTAGGTTTAACCCCAATATAAATAAATAATGAGTTCATTACAGTACCTTGAAGTGGTGTTTTCTTTTCTTTCGCTAACGGAGCTCACGATATTTTCTACTTTAAGTTTTGTGTTGTGAAGTTTTCAAGTTTTGGGTAAAGATTTGATGGATTATGGAAGAAGGAGTGGCAAGAGCCTAAGCCTGGGGATGCCCATGGCACCCCCAAGATAATCTAAGGACACCTAAAAGCCAAATCTTGGGGATGCCCCGGAAGGCATCCCCTCTTTCGTCTACTTCCATCGGTAACTTTACTTGGAGCTATATTTTTATTCACCACATGATATGTGTTTTTCTTGGAGCGTCTTGCATGATTTGGGTCTTTATTTGTTAGTTTTACACAATCATCCTTGCTGTACACACCTTTTGAGAGAGGCACACATGATTCGGAAATTGTTAGAATACTCTATGTGCTTCACTTATATCTTTTGAGTCATATAGTTTTTGCTCTAGTGCGTCACTTATATCTTTTAGAGCACGTCGGTGGATTTGTTTTATAGAAACTATTGTTCTCTCATGCTTCACTTAGATTATTTTGAGAGTCCTACAAAACAGCATGGTAATTTGCTTTAATTATGTTAGGCATTCAAGATTAATAATTTTTTTCTTATGAGTGTGTTGAATACTATGAGAAGTTTGATACTTGATAATTGTTTTGAGATATGGAGATGGTGATATTAGAGTCATGCTAGTCGAGTAGTTGTGAATTTGAGAAATACTTGTGTTAAAGTTTGTGATTCCCGTAGCATGCACGTATGGTGAACCGTTATGTGATGAAGTCGGAGCATGATTTATTTAATGAATGTCTTCCTTATGAGTGGCGGTCGGGGACGAGCGATGGTCTTTTCCTACCAATCTACCCCCCTAGGAGCATGCGCGTAATACTTTGCTTTGATAACTTGTAGATTTTTGCAATAAGTATATGAGTTCTTTATGACTAAGGTTGAGTCCATGGATCATACACACTCTTCTTCCTTCCACCATTGCTAGCCTCTCTAATACCGCGCACCTTTCGCCAGTATCATACACCCACCATATACCTTCCTCAAAACAGCCACCATACCTACCTATCATGGCATTTCCATAGCCATTCTGAGATATATTGCCATGCAACTTTCCACCATTCCGTTTACTATGACACGCTCCATCATTGTATTCATGGCAAAGCCATCGTTCATAATTCTTTCATACATGTCACTCTTGATTCATTGCATATCCCGGTACACCGCCAGAGGCATTCACATAGAGTCATATTTTGTTTTAAGTATTGAGTTGTAATTGTTGAGTTGTAAGTAAATAAAAGTGTGATGATCATCATTTTTAGAGGATTGTCCCAAGTGAGGAAAGGATGATGGAGACTATGATTCCCCCACAAGTCGGGATGAGACTCCGGACAAAAAATATATAAAAAATGGAAAAGGCCCAAATAAAAAAATATGAGAGAATAAGAGAGAAGGCACAATGCTACTATCCTTTTACCACACTTGTGCTTCAAAGTAGCACCATGATCTTCATGGTAGAGAGTCTCCTATGTTATCACTTTCATATATGTAACACCCTCGATGCGACTATAGCTCCCACGTGTCGAGGCATGACTTAGAGACATAATCGCATTGAAGGCATAAGTCGCAAGTTAGGCAATCTTCACAACATCCCATGTAATATAAATCATAAAGGGGAGATAACATAGTTGGCTTACACACGCCACGTCCATCAAGTACATAAATAACGTTACATCATACAAACACTCATGGCCCAACTACGGCGCCAAAATAAAAGATAACCAACAAGCGACACGGTCCTGATCACCCCCAACCGGGCACCACTACTGATCATCAGGAAAGGAAACATAGTAACGTTGAGGGTCTTCGTCGAACTCCCACTTGAGCTCGAGCGCGTCTCCTGGAGCGGAATCATCAGGCCCTGCATCTGGTGTAATAGTAATCTGTGAGCCACAGGGACTCAGCAATCTCGCACCCTCGCGATCAAGACTATTTAAGCTTATAAGTAAGGCAAGGTAAAATATGTGGAGCTGCAGTAAGCGACTAGCAAATATGGTGGCTAACTTATTCGCAAAAGAGAGCGAGAAGAGGATGCAAAGCGCAAGCGAGAAACTAGAGAACAACCTGGGCAAGCATAACTCCAACACCGTGTCCACTTCCCAGACTCCGCCGAGAAGAGGCCATCACGGTAACACACTCAGTTGATTCATTTTAATTAAGTTAAGGTTCAAGTTATCTACAACCGAACATTAACAAATTCCCATCTGCCCATAACCGCGGGCACGGCTTTTGAAAGTTCAAATCCCTGAAGGGGAGTCCCAACTTAGCCCATGACAAGCTCTCACGGTCAACGAAGGAATAGACCTCCTCCCAAGACGTTCCAATCAGACTCGGTATCTCGGTTCTTCAAGACACTTCGACAGGTTAAAACAAGACCAGCAACACCGCCCGAATGTGCCGACAAATCCCGATAGGAGCTGCACATATCTCTTTCTCAGGGCACACTCAGATTGTCTTAGGTACGGGTAGGCCAGCCCAGAGTTGCCCCTGGTGGCCACCGGCAGCTGACAGGTGGACCAACACTCAGAGGAGCACTGGCCCAGGGGGGGTTTAAAATAAGATGACCCTCGGGCTCCGGAAACCCAAGGGAAAAAGAGGCTAGGTGGCAAAAGGTAAAACCAAGGTTGGGCATTGCTGGAAAAGCTTTAATCAAGGCGAACTATCAAGGGGTTCCCATTATAACCCAACCGCGTAAGGAACGCAAAATCCGGGAACATAACACCGATATGACGGAAACTAGGGCGGCAAGAGTGGAACAAAACACTAGGCGAGAGGCCGAGCCTTCCACCCTTTACCAAGTATATAGATGCATTAAAATAACATGGCAATATAATGATATCCCAACAAGTAAATAAATGTTCCAACAAGGAACGGTCTTCAATCTTCACCTGCAGCTAGCAACGCTATAAGAGGGGCTGAGCAAAGCGGTAACATAGCCAATCAACGGTTTGCTAGGACAAGGTGGGTTAGAGGTTTGACATGGCAATTTGGGAGGCTTGAAAGCAAGTGGTAGGCATCGTAGCATTGGCATAGCAAAAGAGCGAGCAAACTAGCATAGCAAAGATAGTAGTGATTTCGAGGGTATGATCATCTTGCCTGCACAGTTGTCAGAGTTGACTGGATCCTCGAAAGCAAACTCAACGGGCTTCTCGTTAGTGAACTCGTCTCCCGGCTCTACCCAAACAATGAAAACAAGCAACAAGGACACAATCAACCACGTGCAAGGATCAAACAAAATGATGCAATGATGATATGCTATGCGGGATGCATATGCAAGATATGACAGGGAATGCATGAACCTGGCCTCAACTTGGGAATCCAAGTGTGCCACTGGAAATATGAGATGAAATCGCTTGAAAAGGATATAAAGAACACCGGAATCGGAGTTACGGTTTGGAAATGACAAGCGATTCAAATAAGACACCGGTCTGCGATTTACAGCAAGTAGCCATCTAAATGCAATGATATGAACATGCTACAACACCCAAACATGACAACAAAATACATGGCAGGGATGCATTCATGATGCCTAACAAAAGTCTAGCACTGAGCTACGGCCAATTCATCCATTAACAGGTTCAAACAAGCATGGCAAAAATGCATATGGCAAACAGATCTCAGACTTAGTGAAATTAACACTTGTCTGGAATTTCAGATCAGGTAGCACTCTTCGGAGCAACAAAACTATATGCTAGAGGACCTGAACATGGAAAAGTAAAGCATGGCATGGAGCTACTCAAAGAGATTAACAAAAGTCCCTTAGTGACCTTGAGCCAAAAGGGATCAGAAAATACAATTGCAAGCATGTGAACATGGCAAAAACATAATCAGTTTTCAGACTTAGTGAAAACTGACACATGCTGAAACATAACTCAAGTAGGCATGTTTACGAGCTCGATGCACTCACTATGGAGCAAGTCATGAAAAGCTAAGCATACATCTATCAATAACACACAAAATTCAAGCTAGACATGGCAAGAACAATAGCATAGCATGCATGGATCAACTACAACATCATCGGCAAAATTGCAAACAAGTTGACAATCTGCCCAGATTCGCAAAGTAGCAAAAGTAGAGCTCGATTGACTCAAGCTCGGGTGCTCCATAATTGCAAACAAAGGCATGGATGGATATAGCACTACAATATTAACAAAACATCCTTACTGATCATCCTCAAAAGAGGCACGGATCGCTAGGAAACCACATGAACATATGGCAACATGAAATAAACAGCTCAAGGACTTAGTGGAAATGCCAAGTCCCTGAAATCAGAATTAGCAAGTGCACCACTTTGCAAGCTTGTGCTAGTCACCACACACATCACAAAAATACATGGGTTGCACCTCTAGAAAGATGACAAAACCCTTAACAAAACATATGTAGAGCATCAGGGCATAGCATGCACACAATAATCATGGCAAAAATGACAAAAAACCTAAATGGAGTAGCAGATCTGACAATTATCTCAAGTAGCCCTCTTCTAACAGCATTTCGGGCATCAAGATGAACTCAAATGAAAATGATGCAATGGAATGAAATGATGTACTCTCTGAGATGAACATTTTGATATGCTATATGCATGAATCGGAGCTACGGATGCAAAGTTACGAGGCTATGAACAAGAGCACTTGGATCTGGAATTTTTGGGACTTAGAGGAAAAATCAACCCCAAGATAAAAGTCAACGGAGCACGGAAGTCGAGGCAGTGGCGGATCTCGCCGGAGCCGGTCGGGACTTCGCCGGAGAGGGGGCGGGGCGGCGGACGGCGGAGATGGCCGGAGAGGGAGCCACGAGGCTCGGGCGCGGCGAGGCCGTCGAGGTGGCCGTGGCGGCGCCTAGTGCTGCGGGGCGGCGAAGGTGGGCCGGCGACGAGGTGCTCCGGCCACCGGGCGGCGGGGCAGACGATGGCGCGCGGCGGCGCTGCTCCGGGCGCGGGCGGCGCTTGGGGAAGAAGGAGGCGGCGGCGGCGGGGTGGATCTGGGCCGCGGGGGCCGGATCTGGGCTCCCGGGCCGCGGCGGCGCGTGGGGTCGGCGGCGGTTGGCCGTGGAGATGCGTCCGGTCGGGGCGGACGTATCCGGCCGGTGCGGGTAGAATTTTAGGGTTTTCGGGGGGAGAAGAAGATCCGGATTCGGAGGGGTCTTTAAATAGGCATAGAGGGAGCTAGGAGAGTCCAAATGAGGTGCGGTTTTCGGCCACGCGATCGTGATCGAACGATCTAGATGATGGATAAGGCTTAGGTCGGTTTTGGGCCAAATTGGAGGGGTGTTGGGCTGCAACACACATGAAGCCTTTTCGGTCCCTCGGTTAACCGTTGGAGTGTCGAACGAAGTCCAAATGATACGAAACTTGACAGGCGGTCTACCGGTAGTAAACCAAGGCCGCTTGGCAAGTCTCGGTCCAATCCGGAAATGTTTAATCCCCACACACGAAAGAAAGGTAGAAATGGCCACCGGAGGAGAACGAAGCGCCGGAATGCAAAACGGACAATGGGGAAAAGGCTCGGATGCATGAGATGAACATGTATGCAAATGAAATGCACATGATGAAATGATATGCAAATGCATGACACGCAAGCAATGACAAGGCAACAACAGCGAATAACTGCACGACACCTGGCACATCGGTCTCAGGGCGTTACAATATACTAGTGGGAATTTTTCATTATAGAACTTGGCTTGTATATTCCAATGATGGGCTTCGTCAAAATACCCTAGGTATTCATGAGCAAGCGAGTTGGATGCACACCCACTTAGTTCTTTTCGTTGTGCTTTCATATACTTATGTAACATCCCAAAATTCTAAATTTAGGAATGTTATAATAATTAGATAGATTTGATTGATTGTTTGATTGATTCACTGAAAGTGAGTGAAATTCGAAACTTTTTGAAAGTTAAATGAGAGGGAATAAAAGGACTTTCCCAAACTTTCATTTTGCATTTTGGTTGATCCTAGAAATTCTACGCAACTCAATGACCCACGGAGAGAGTTGGGGATTTCGTTATTTTCATATTTGAGTTCCCTCAAATTTTGAGAATAGGATCATTTGATTTTATTTATTTTATCATCAATTATTTCTATTACAAAAATATGAGAGAGCGAATAAAATGACTTTCCCAAAATAAAGAAATATTGAGGATTTAATAATAAAATCAAATAAGATTTTATTTCGGAGTTTTTCGGTGTTTTATTTGAATTTAGGAAAATGTGCATTTTTCAAAATTGCATTTAGGGCCCAAATAAATGTTCACCTTGTGCGGCCTGATTTTAGAAGCCAGTGAAAATTTATTTCGGAATTTTTGGAGTCCGTTTAGTATTTCTTTTTATTTTTCTTCCGAGCGGAATAAAAAAATGAACCGCCTTCGGGCCGTACCCGAGCGGGACACCGCCCGGGGGCAGCCTTTAAATAGCGTCGCCCCGAGCCGCCCCAGCCCATCAGCCCCGCCTCGATCTACGCGCGTCGCAGGAGCCGCCGGCGACGCCGCTGACGATTCCGCCGCCCGAGGTTCGTCGCGCCTCGTTTTCCCTGCGTTCGTCATTTTTCTTTTTCTCGGATTAAATCCGCGATTTTTCTGATCGCGATTCCTGATCCGATTTTCGTTTTAGTATAACTTTTCGCTCGTTTATCGGAATCAGGCGATTCAAGCGCCTAGAGTTTCGTCTCGAAATCCTCTAACCGTTTAACCAACTTAAACAAGATTTTGCTACTGTAAAATTTGCCCTAGATCCAGATTACTAGAACGAAGTTGTTTTCTTTCGCCGTTCGTCTTTCGTTGCTTCGTTCGATTTGATTTTTCTTTTGCCAACCGGAGTTCTTAAGTTGAACCTTCTGGTTAGATCTCTTATTTGAGTTTTACCTGTGCATTAGATGAGTACTTATTGTATGCTTGTTTGTTTGTCTGCGGTAGAATACCCGGAGTGCGCCGCTTGTTACTTCGAATCTCTAGGTTTCACGGATCATCAGCAAGGCAAGTTCACACTTTGATCATATCCCCTTTCATACCCAGTTTTTATGCATTAGTTTCACCCTCAAACATTGCATGAGTAGGATTGATAACATGTGGGTATTGGGAAGTAGTTGATGAGGTAGGAACCTATTGCCCTGCATTCAAACCTTGGGAGTTACTATTACGTTATGCTTACAATGCCATGCTATGCTCGTAGACGTGGATTGGGTTTTGACAGTATTTCATGACAGATGTGAGAGATTATTGTTAACTAAGGTTTAACTTAAGGTGGCTACTTTAATACACATCTGGGTGGATTGGTTGGGGCACCTTGGGGATATACTAGTGGACTTGCCCGGACACCTGGGGATATACAAGTGTTGTCCTAGGAGATCCCGGGGTTACCGTGTGATCCTCCTATGGTTCGCCACCCAGGCTCAAAGGGATCATGAGACTATTCATACTAGAAATTTCCGTGTGCAGCCACAAGCTATTATGGGCTCTAGCATAGTTGATTAAGTCATGTGAACTCTTACAGTGGTAGACTAGCAGATGTAGGGGTTGTAGGTGGTACGGTCTGCCCATCGTAAGGTGCAAACGCTTCTGAAAGACTATGTCTCGGTCATCCGTTTCTCAAACACCATGTAGTGCGAGAAATCCAACGGAGGAGATCGAGTCTTGTGGGGAAAAGTGCGCAAACCTATGCAGAGTGTATAAACTAATCATGATTAGTCGTGTCCCCGGCTATGGACAATTTGAGTATCTAGTTCTTGGATTTTCCTGTTGATCTCATCATGTTACTTTAAATTAAGTTTGTTGGGTTTTAATGATGATGCTTAATTGGGATTGAGAATGCTGTCAACCATTCTCAATGTTCAACAACCACCATAATTGTTAAATAAAATTTATTCCTTTGTAGTAGGGAAAAATTGGCTTTTCGCAAAAACCTTATAACCGTAGAGCTTTTCCACCAGCCATATATGCATGTAGTGATAGCCATTATTCATCATTCTCTATGGTGTGAATTTTCTAGTACATTCAATGTACTGACCCTTTGTGGCTGCAACGTCTCATGTTGCAGGATTATCTTATGACGAATAAGTGATACGTTAGGGTTACGATTTCTACACTCAACTTTGCCGTTGGTGTTGATGGGAATCCACAACCTTGTTACTTCTGCTATTTTGGATTGAGGTAATAGTATTTACGTTACTTTTACATGTGATTTACCTCTGTTATACATCCTCGAGTACCGTGTGTGTCAGCATACCGATCCAGGGATGACACTTAAGCATAGAGACTTGATCCATTCGGGTCGGGTCGCTACAAGATGGTATAAGGGCACATGTTGACTGTAGGACGTGACCCTAGAAACTGGCAAGCCCATATCAAAGATTTTTCTCTACAACTTTCCCTTTCAAAAAGACCTTTAGCTCTCTTCTCTTCTGAGCTTATTCAAAAATTCCCTTTAGTGAGACATACCCCTTTCCCCTTTTAACCACACGAAGATTCGACTGATGAGACCACTCCAAGAAGTACAAGATATCGGACAACCACAACCACTACGGAATGAAGAGGATTTTACCATACATTATGATAATGGAAACTACAACTGTTGAAGACTCTGAAGACTAGAAGAATTGAAGGCTCTGAAGAATTCCCAGATTTGTATGACCTAGGAAGGCTACCCTTATGGAACTTGGCAGACTATGGAAGTTGTCAATACCCGAGATCAAGGTGTATCGGAGAAAGACTGAAACAAGGAGCATGAGAACTCGAAGTTTTGTCAAAGAAAACCCTAAGGCAGGAGATATCAACTATGGAAGATAGCTCATGGCAATGACAAGGGCAGAAACACGGTTATCCATGATGTCATCGCCACTGATACTATGGTCACCGAGCTGAGCTAAGCATGCATTACTTCGGAAGGATTGGATGGTAGAAGGCTGACGGAGCATCTATCGGCAAAGGATGCAGTTTTAACCATAGCTGGTGTATCACCAGGATCTGGAGAATTACATCAAGAAGTTAAGATGGATCTGCAGGAAGCAGTATTTGATGAGGAAGCGTTTCGTGAAGAACTCAGGACCCAGAAGCTAAAAGTAGCCAAGCTAGAGGAGAAAAACCGTGATACATCAAAGATTCGTCAGGAACTGAAGGATAGTAGGACCATGGTTCATGCTAAGGATGTTCAAACCTGGAAGTTTGGAACGCAACTCCAAAAATAATTAAAGGAGGTCACGAGAGACTTCACATCAATAGAGATTATCTGGCAAAAGAACTTGAGAAGGACAAGCATGATCGGAAGAAGCCATTGGAGGCATGAACAAGGCTTGAAGAGTTTGGAGACGTTGAAGATTTATTGACCTTTAGAAGACCAAACCCCTGTTATACACTTACGTTAGATGCGATGATTGTGAGCTGTCATTTGTTTGATGTTAGCCACAAATAAAATCTGTCTTTTCAAAACTTTTGTTCGTGTTGTGTGTATCCCTCTCTATCTCTCTTATCTTACCCCAAACCCACATGGACCCAATAGAGGATGAAATGAAGATGAGCTTATATTTTCTGGACTGATGAGTCAAATGGAGATGAACCAATGGATTCAGAACATGGAGGATCACATGAAGAATAACCTTATAGTTGGAAATGATATGACCCAGCATGCTCTTCAGTGCTTTGAAAGAGGTGCTACTACTTAGTGGAGGATGTACCAAACCATCAATGGATGGCAAGGAGTAACCACTTGGAAAGAATTTAAGTTGACTTTGCCAAAGTCTCTGTTTATGTCCCAGAAGTTGAAACCTTATGGAAAGGATATGAAGAAACCTTGTGCATGCAAGCTTTGTGGAGAAATAGGACACACCCATAAAGAACACAAGGATGAATGCCCTAATTGTGAAGGAAGTCACCCAGTTGAAGAATGCCCAGTTAGGCAGATTACTTGTTTCTTGTGTGAAGGGACTACCCACTATCCTGCTAAGTGTCACATTTACCCCATGGTACAATGAACCATCCAGCAGAAGAAAGAAGTAAAGAAAGGAGCCCTTATGGGAATTTTAGAAGAAACTGTGATGAAGGAAGAGGTGGAGGATACACCTAAAGAAGACCCGAGTAAACCCTGCACTAAGTCTTGCTATTCATGTGGAGAAGAAGGACACATCTCCCAAAATTGTTTGAATGGGGATCTAGTAGAATTCCCAACAGAGGAAGTAGAATATGGCCCACAGGAAATAGAAGCCATGATTGGCATGGAAAGGTCCAGGAAGAGAAGCAGTTGGAATCCAGGAAGGACCTGAGTCATATCACCTGTTACAGGTGCAAGGAGTCAGGGCACTACCTCAACAGTTGCCCAAAAAGGAAACCTCGATACTTGCCAGAAGTAATATGTTTTTGTTGTAATGGAGCAGGGCACTTTGCAAGAGAATGCCCCAAGGAGAAGGAAACTTTTGCTAGATAGTTGAGTTTGCAACCAAAGAAATGGAGTAGTAGAAGTGAGAACATTTTCTTTTATATCAAGGTGTTGAGTTGAGATTATAAGCAATTGAGAATGAATAAAGTTAGCATCGTTGGTACTGATATGGATCTTATGAGTTGTTACTCTATGAAGAAGTGTTTTGACCATTTCTGAGGATATGAGAAATATGGTCTATGGAAGATTTGTGCATTTTAAGGGTGGTAGTACCCTGTAAGAACCGTTGACCCCTGGAAAAGATAACGATACTCCACTGAGTGGATTTCGGACAAAATGAATACGAGTTTTGTCTCGATATGTGTGATGCCCCAAGAGTATGTGGGATGAAGTTGGAGATCGTTAGTTGTTGGACCAAATGTGATCAAGGAGTCAGAAGAGAATGTTAAGTTGATTCGAGATAGACTGAAGGTAGCTCAGTCCAGGCAGAAGAGTTATGCAGACAAAAAAAACTCAAGGAGGTAGTCTATGAAATTGGAGACAGAGCATGTCTTCGTGTGTCCCCTCTGCGAGGAGTTAAACGAATTGGAGTTAAAGGAAGTTAGCCCCGAGATTTGTATGACCATACCGAGTTTTGGAGCGTATGGGAGAAGTGGCCAACAAGTTGGAGTCACCCGAAGGACTATCAGTAGTTCATGATGTGTTTCACGTTTCCCAGTTGAAGAAGTGCCATGCAGAGATGGCCAATATTCCCCTGTATGGACGCTTGACCCTAGAAACGATAATGATGTTCCACAAAGTGGAATATGGATTTCATAAGTATAAGTTTTTATCTCGGTATGAGGGATATCCCACGAGGATGAAGAGATAAATTACTATTGGATATAAAGGAGGTATGCTGTCGAAAATATGGATCAATGGAAACTCCATGATGAGTCTGAGTAATCATGTCCTAGTTTGGTGCCAATAGAAGGAAGGAAGACAATAAAATTGGATGGATTTAAAAATACTAGGAAGTTGGAAGTTGGAATAATGATCAGTTGCCCGATGATAAGTTCAAGGACTACAAGTGATGAGATGGGCCATAACCCACAGACCCCAGGACCTGCCAAGAAGCAAGCACACTCTTGCTGAAGGAAAAACCCTGGAAGGAGTTATGTTTTATCGATAGGCAATCTTATAGGGGTTTACGCAAAACCTGAGAGTTGTGAAGGAACGATAGATGTTTGTCTGGCTTGCAGAATCTATGGATATATCCGAACTTGGTTTGTCGACAAGAGAAATTCTGCAATGCTTGTGAGGATGACCAAGTGTTACAATGCGAGATTCGCTAAACTGTATACATGGTAATGATTTGGGTGCGGGATGGATTGATCACCATACCGACTTACTCTTATTGTTCGCCTTGCTATATGGGATGGTAAATCTGAGTGACTTACCTATAGTAGAGAGACGATGATCAAAACCTTGTATAAGCCTTAGAATGGTATATGTATTTTTCCCTTGTACAAGGCAGCCTTGCCAACCGTAGGTTATACGGTGAGGATCAACCAGACCCATTTCCTGCAGAAGGAACCATAAATTGTTGACCACCATGAGATATCGATATTTGTTTAGTTTTGGCACCAGACCCGTCAGCTAAGAAGACCCAGTATCGGAATAACCTTACCAAGAGGAAAGGACAAAAGAATAGAGGAAAAGGTTATGCTGTTACCGGAAGAGCTCAGAGGAGGAATTTTCTCGAGGATCTGAGAAGACGACACTGTCAAGAATAAGGATGGTGTATATGAGTTTTGATGGAACAGTAACCATGCTTCTAAGGGTGGTAGCACCCCAGACCCCTGTGATGATCTATGGATTCTGAGAAGACCCCCAAACCCTAACCTATTTCTTTCTAGCCTCTCTGAATCTTGAGGACGAGATTCATTTTAAGGGTGGTAGGTTTGTAACATCCCAAAATTCTAAATTTTGGAATGTTATAATAATTAGATAGATTTGATTGATTGTTTGATTGATTGACTGAAAGTGAGTGAAATTTGAAACTTTTTGAAAGTTAAATGAGAGGGAATAAAAGGACTTTCCCAAACTTTCATTTTGCATTTTGGTTGATCCTATAAATTCTACGCAACTCAATGACCCACAGAGAGAGTTGGGGATTTCGTTATTTTCATATTTGAGTTCCCTCAAATTTTGAGAATAGGATCATTTGATTTTATTTATTTTATCATCAATTATTTCTATTACAAAAATATGAGAGAGGGAATAAAATGACTTTCCCAAAATAAAGAAATATTGAGGATTTAATAATAAAATCAAATAAGATTTTATTTCGGAGTTTTTCGGTGTTTTATTTGAATTTAGGAAAATGTGCGTTTTTCAAAATTGCATTTAGGGCCCAAATAAATGTTCACCTTGTGCGGCTTGATTTTAGAAGCCCGTGAAAATTTATTTCGGAATTTTTGGAGTCCGTTTAGCATTTCTTTTTATTTTTCTTCCGAGCGGAATAAAAAAATGAACCGACTTCGGGCCGTACCCGAGCGGGACACCGCCCCGGGGGCAGCCTTTAAATAGCGTCGCCCCGAGCCGCCCCAGCCCATCAGCCCCGCCTCGATCTGCGCGTGCCGCAGGAGCCGCCGCCGACGCCGCCGACGATTCCGCCGCCCGAGGTTCGTCGCGCCTCGTTTTCCCTGCGTTCGTCGTTTTTCTTTTTCTCAGATTAAATCCGCGATTTTTCTGATTGCGATTCCTGATCCGATTTTCGTTTTAGTATAACTTTTTGCTCGTTTATCGGAATCAGGCGATTCAAGCGCCTAGAGTTTCGTCTCGAAACCCTCTAACCGTTTAACCAACTTAAACAAGATTTTGCTACTGTAAAATTTGCCCTAGATCCAGATTACTAGAACGAAGTTGTTTTCTTTCGTCGTTCGTCTTTCGTTGCTTCGTTCGATTTGATTTTTCTTTTGCCAACCGGAGTTCTTAAGTTGAACCTTCTGGTTAGATCTCTTATTTGAGTTTTACCTGTGCATTAGATGAGTACTTATTGTATGCTTGTTTGTTTGTCTGCGGTAGAATACACGGAGTGCGCCGCTTGTTACTTCGAATCTCTAGGTTTCGCGGATCATCAGCAAGGCAAGTTCACACTTTGATCATATCCCCTTTCATACCCAGTTTTTATGCATTAGTTTCACCCTCAAACATTGCATGAGTAGGATTGATGACATGTGGGTATTGGGAAGTAGTTGATGAGGTAGGAGCCTATTGCCCTGCATTCAAACCTTGGGAGTTACTATTACGTTATGCTTACAATGCCATGCTATGCTCATAGACGTGGATTGGGTTTTGAGAGTATTTCATGACAGATGCGAGAGATTATTGTTAACTAAAGTTTAACTTAAGGTGGCTACTTTAATACACATCTGGGTGGATTGGTTGGGGCACCCTGGGGATATACTAGTGGACTTGCCCGGACACCTGGGGATATACCAGTGTTGGCCTAGGAGATCCCGGGGTTACCGCGTGATCCTCCTATGGTTCGCCACCCAGGCTCAAAGGGATCATGAGACTATTCATACTAGAAACTTCCGTGTGCAGCCACAAGCTATTATGGGCTCTAGCATAGTTGATTAAGTTGTGTGAACTCTTACAGTGGTAGACTAGCAGATGCAGGGGTTGTAGGTGGTACGGTCTGCCCATCGTAAGGTGCAAACGCTTCTGAAAGACTATGTCTCGGTCATCCGTTTCTCAAACACCATGTAGTGCGAGAAATCCAACGGAGGAGATCGAGTCTTGTGGGGAAAAGTGCGCAAACCTCTGCAGAGTGTATAAACTAATCATGATTAGTCGTGTCCCCGGTTATGGACAATTTGAGTATCTAGTTCTTGGATTTTCCTGTTGATCTCATCATGTTACTTTAAATTAAGTTTGTTGGGTTTTAATGATGATGCTTAATTGGGATTGAGAATGCTGTGAACCATTCTCAATGTTCAACAACCACCATAATAGTTAAATAAAATTTATTCCTTTGTAGTAGCGAAAAATTGGCTTTTCGCAAAAACCTTATAACTATAAAGCTTTTCCACCAGCCATATATGCATGTAGTGATAGCCATTATTCATCATTCTCTATGGTGTGAATTTGCCAGTACATTCAATGTACTGACCCTTTGTGGCTGCAACGTCTCATGTTGCAGGATTATCTTACGACGAATAAGTGATACGTTAGGGTTACGATTTCTACACTCAACTTTGCCGTTGGTGTTGATGGGAATCCACAACCTTGTTACTTCCGCTATTTTGGATTGAGGTAATAGTATTTACGTTACTTTTACATGTGATTTACCTCTGTTATACATCCTCGAGTACTGTGTGTGTCAGCATACCGATCCAAGGATGACACTTAAGCACAGAGACTTGATCCATTCGGGTCGGGTCGCTACAACTTATAGCTCTAGTGCATCCGTTGCATGTCAATCCCTAATCACTCACATTGATATCTATTTATGGGCATCTCCATAGCCCGTTGATATGCCTAGTTGATGTGAGACTACCTTCCCCCTTTTTGTCTCCTCCACAACCACCATTCTATTCCACCTAAGGTGCTATGTCCATGGCTCATTCTCATGTATTGCATGAAGATTGAAAAAGTTTGAGAACACCAAAAGTATGAAACAATTGCTTGGCTTGTCATCGGGGTTGTGCATGATTTGAATACTTTGTGTGGTGAAGATAGAGCATAGCTAGACTAAAAGATTTTGTAGGGATAACTTTCTTTGGCCATGTTATTTTGAAGAGACATAATTGCTTAGTTAGTATGCTTGAAGTATTATTATTTCTATGTCAATATTGAACTTTTGTCTTGAATCTTTCACATTGAAAATATGCCAAGTAGCATTGCACATAAAAAATTCTGTTTTTATCATTTACCTACTCAAGGACGAGCAGGAATTGAGCTTGGGGATGCTTGATACGTCTCCAACGTATCTATAACTTTTGATTGTTCCATGCTATATTGTATTCTGTTTTGGACATTATTGGGCTTTATTATACACTTCTACATTATTTTTGGGACTGACCTATTAACCGGAGGCCCAGCTCAGAATTGTTGTTTTTTTTTGCCTATTTTAGGGTTTCGCAGAAAAAGAATATCAAACGGAGTCCAAACGGAATGAAACCTTCGGGAACATGATTTTCGGAACGAACATGATCTAGGGGACTTGGACCCCACGTCAAGCAATCAACGAGGAAGGCATGAGGTAGGGGGGCACGCCTACCCCCCTAGGCGCGCCCTCCACCCTCCTGGGCCCCCTGTTGGTCTACCGACGTACTCCTTCCTCCTATATATACCTACGTACCCCAAACTACCAGATATGGAGCCAAAACCCTAATTCCACCGCTGTAACTTTCTGTATCCACGAGATCCCATCTTGGGGCCTGTTCCGGAGCCCCGCCGGAGGGGGCATCGATCACAGAGGGCTTCTACATCAACACCATAGCCTCTCCGATGAAGTGTGAGTAGTTTACTTCAGACCTACGGGTCCATAGTTATTAGCTAGATGGCTTATTCTCTCTTTTTGGATCTCAATACAAAGTTCTCCCCCTCTCTTGTGGAGATCTATTCGATGTAATCTTATTTTTGCGGTGTGTTTGTTGAGACTGATGAATTGTGGGTTTATGATCAAGTTTATCTATAAACAATATTTGAATCTTCTCTGAATTCTTTTATGTATGATTGGTTATCTTTGCAAGTCTCTTCGAATTATTAGTTTGGTTTGCCTACTAGATTGATCTTTCTTGCAATGGGAGAAGTGCTTAGCTTTGGGTTCAATCTTGCGGTGTCCTTTCCCAGTGATAGTAGGGGCAGCAAGGCACGTATTGTATTGTTGCCATCAAGGATAACAAGATGGGGTTTATTTCATATTGCATGAGTTTATCCCTCTACATCATGTCATCTTGCTTAAAGCGTTACTCCGTTCTCTTGAACTTAATACTCTAGATGCATTCTGGATAGCGGTCGATGTGTGGAGTAATAGTAGTAGATGCAGGTAGGAGTCGGTCTACTTGTGTCGGACGTGATGCCTATATACATGATCATACCTAGATATTCTCGTAAATATGCTCAATTCTGTCAATTTCTCAACAGTAATTTGTTAACTCACCGTGAATACTTATGCTCTTAAGAGAAGCCACTAGTGAAACTATGGCCCCGGGTCTATTTTCCATCATATTAATCTTCCAATACTTAGTTATTTTTATTGCCTTTTATTTTGCTTTGCATCTTTATCATCAAAATACCAAAAATATTATTTTATCATATCTATCAGATCTCACTCTCATAAGTGACCGTGTAGGGATTGACAACCCCTTTATCGCGTTGGTTGCGAGGATTTATTTGTTTGTGTAGGTGCGAGGGACTCGTGCGTGGCCTCCTACTGGATTGATACCTTGGTTCTCAAAAACTGAGGGAAATACTTACGCTACTTTGCTGCATCACCCTTTCCTCTTCAAGGGAAAACGAACACAAGTGCTCAAGAGGTAGTAGGATCCCGCATTGTGGCGGAGCAATGTGCTAAGGACATTATGTTTGAATGAATACATTCATGTAATCATGTATGATGAAAACAAGGCTTGATATGTGATATAATGCTTTGCTGTTTATTATTTAAAGTTTTACCTTCTGTGCGGCCATAATATCAAGTCTGAGAGTTGGCCAGTCGTCGGCTTTAGCCCCCACGTAGGTAGTACGGGGGTGTTCGGGATGAATCTAAACACTCTTTATCCAAGAATTTGGTCCTTGAAGGAGGTGTTTAGCGCAACGAACCAGGCAATCAGACTATGTGGCTTTATCACCCTCACTTAGCCATAGGAGTTTGACAAATAAAAATTTAGGCGCAACCCCTAGTATCCGTACTAGTGTGCTGTAAACACCTGATCGGATAGGAACCGATTCACCGCACAATGCGGAAAAATCGCTAAAGATTTGAAACCTCCGAAGAGCTGACTAGCTCTCGCCGCATCACGATAGTCAGTTTTCGACTTTCCATATTGAGGTGCTTATTCGGATAAACCAGGACACAATCGCAGTAGTTCTCCCTTTACTAACCTAGCCGATATAGAGGAACGTAAGGTATTAAGCACATGAGCCGGGCAACCCAACTATTGACCAAAGACATGATTCGGAGCCAATGCATATAATGCTAAATTCGGGGTGCCGAACTGTAATGTAAAAAGTGTTCAGACTTTGTTGCCGTGTTATGGGGCACAATGAAGCCCCTGGCGGATTAAAGCGTACCAAAGTGTACGGTTGCGATTTGATAAGATTATCAAAAGAGGAAACTAGTGCCACAGAAGTTGGGCTAGAAACTATTTCCATTATAGTTTGATTAATATGTCAAAGCGTATTTTGTACAAATGGTGTGATAAGCAACAATGACTATTTAGCATGCCAAGACCAAGGAGGAGCTGCGTGCGGGTCCTGAAAGCAGGTAGAATGATCGTTGAGAAGAACATCTGGAGATTCCCCCACACGTCTGTGCTACTTGACATCTTGGTGTGTCCGTCCTTCGAAAGGACCGATTACGAGGCCGTTGAGAGGGGCCTGCGGAAAAGAAACTGGAAGAGGAGAAGAGAAAAGAAGAAAAAAAAAAGAAAAAGTGAAAGCATGTGTGTCTAGGGGAGGTCGAGCCATATTATGAATCACAATCTAGTTATGCCTCCGTCTATGCCCATGGTATTTTGAGTGTGTAGTTATGTACGCACTGCGCGAATGCCGCCACTTGGTGTGGTCTGGGATGAAGGCCGAATTGCTAGTTGAGCTCTTGACGAGCTGGGCTGTCCTGGCGCAGAGTAGTCCAGACTCGTTTGACAGTGTCCGGGAGTATGGCTGCCGAATTAAGGTTCTGCTTGTGGAGGCCGCTCTGTACCTCTACTGCCAGGGCAGCGGTGTGCTGCTCGGTATGGAGGGAGCGCTCCGTATTTCCATTGACTGTTATGACACCGTGTGGTCCGGGCATCTTAAGCTTGAGATAAGCATAGTGCGGCACCGCATTGAATCGGGCAAACACAGTTCGTCCGTGTAGTGCGTGATAGCCACTTCGGAAGGGGACGATATCGAAGATTAACTCCTCGCTTCGGAAGTTGTCCGGAGATACGAAGACGACCTCCAATGTGATTGAGCCTGAGCAGCGGGCCTCTACACCTGGTATAACTCCTTTAAAGTTAGTTTTGGTGGGCTTGATCCTTGATGGATCGATGCCCATTTTGCGCACTGTATCCTGGTAAAGTAGGTTGAGGCTGCTACCGTCGTCCATGAGGACTCGTGTGAGGTGAAATCCATCAATTATTGGGTCGAGGACCAGTGCGGCTGACCCGCCATGAAGGATACTGGCCGGATGGTCCCTACGATCGAAGGTGATCGGGCATAACGACCATGGGTTGAATTTTGGGGCGACTGGCTCTATCGCATAGACGTCCCTGAGCGTGCGTTTGCGCTCCCTCTTGGGGATATGGGTGGCCTATATCATGTTCACCGTTTTGATTTGAGGGTGAAACTTCTGTCCCCCTGTGTTCGGTGGATGGGGCTCCTCGTCGTCGTTCTCGCTTGGCGACCACTTGTCCTTGTCTTCGGCATTTAACTTGCCGGCCTGTTTGAAGACCCAACAACTCCTGTGGGTATGATTGGCTGGTTTATCAGGGGTGCCATGGCTCTGACATGGGCGATCGAGTATGTGGTCCAGGCTGGAAGGGCCCTGATTATTTCTTTTATATGGCTTCTTCCGCTGACCGGACTTGGAGCCACTTAATCCGGCGTTGACCGCCGTGTCATCGGTATTATCACCGTTGCTTCGATGCTTACGTCTGTTGCGTCAGGGCTTGCCGTTGCTATTTCTGGCTTCCGAAGTGCCAGGTTCACTTGTATTGTTATTGCTACAGGCTAGCCAGCTATCTTCGCCTGCGAAAAAGTGGGTCATAAGTGCCGTGGGGGTTTGCCATGGACTTCGGCTTTTCTTGGCCGAGGTGTCGGGCGAGCCATTCGTCGTGGATGCTATGTTTAAATGGCGCTAGGGTTTCAGCATCCGGACAGTCGACGATCTCATTCTTTTTGGTTAAGAATCTAGTCCAGAATTTCCTGACTGACTCTCCGGGCTGTTGGGTTATGTGACTTAAGTCGTCGGTGTCCGGAGGTCGAACATATGTACCTTGGAAGTTGTCAAGGAAGGCTTCTTCCAAGTCCTCCCAGCTGCCAATGGAGTTCTCAGGCAGGCTGTTCAGCCAGTGTTGGGCTGGCCCCTTGAGCTTTAGGGGGTGATATTTGATGGCATGAAGATCATCACCGCGGGCCATGTGAATATGGAGAATAAAGTCTTCAATCCATACCGCAGGATCTGTGGTTCCATCATATGATTCGATATTCATGGGTTTGAACCCTTCTGGGAATTCATATTCCATGACTTCATCAGTGAAGCAGAGGGCGTGTGCGGCACCTCTATATTGAGCCAGGTCGGGACGTAGTTCGGATGGAGTCCGTCTGCGGTTTTCGGCTCGGACATAATTGTGCTTTCCATGTTCGGCTTGCTAGCCGTCGTCGCGCGTCGAGGCACACCCCCATGATTCATAGATCGATCTAGCTGGGCCTGCTTTATTCTTCAGGCCCTGCCGGAGATCATACATGTATCCCTGAGCAGTTTTGTCTCTGGCTTGACGGTGAGGTAGTGCGGGCTGGTGTTCAGCTTGGGTTGCCGCTTTTGTCCCGACCACGTGGTGGTCGGTCAGCCGCATTGTGCGCTGATGGCATGGGCTCCAACGCCTCGTCATCGAATTGAGGTAGTAATTTGCGCTTCGGGTAACTTTTGAGTGGTCGCTTGAGGCCGTATTCCTCGGCTTCCAGGACGTTAGTCCATCTATCATTGAGCAGATCTTGATCAACTTGAAGCTATTGATGTTTCTTTTTCAGGCTCCTTGCAGTGGCTATTAGCCGGCGCTTGAAGCGCTCCTGCTCGAGAGGTTCCTCAGGCACGATAAAATCCTCATTACCGAGGCTCACCTCATCCTCGGAGACTCGAAGATAATTGCTGTCCTTTGAGTCTTCGTGCACGGCCTGTTTATCAGGGCTGACTCCCCCTCTTCCCGTCCGGCCTATTCAGAAGCTGGCTCAACGGGGTCTTCATTGTGTCCGGCATCATCTAGAGTATTTTTTCTCCTGTGCCGGTATTGCTGTCTTTTTCACGGCGTGACTTAGAGCGGCACCGCTGTCATCGGTGCTTTGGCTGTATCGCATGGGTTTTATCTTCCACTAGGTCTTCTTTGTCGTCGTCGTTAACTTCTTTGGGTGTATCCACCATGTATACGTCGTAGGAGGAAGTGGTCGTCCAGCGCCCGGTAAATGGCGGGTTTTGGGCCTGCTCCTCTTTGGCATCGTCGTCCATACCGTCGATGTCTCTGGAGTCATAGTCGAGCATGTCGGTTAGATCTTCGACGGTGGCTATTAAGTGGGAGGTGGGTGGGAAGCGAAATTCCCCGTCATCAGCCCCCAGTTCAAACCGGATATAATTAGGTTGTGAGTCCCCTGCTAAAGAGAGGGTTTTTAATAAGTTTAGCACATCGCCTAAAGGTGAGTGCCGGAAGATGTCCGTGGAACTGAGTTCGACGATCGACGCCAGGTAAGGCTCGGCAGACACGGATGCACGCAGTTCGGAGCCAGTGACCGAAGGTGAATCCGGGGGTCCGGTGACATAGATCTCGCTCGAGGTTGGGTCTGTGTCCGGCTCCAACGCCACTGAGTCTGCGGCTTCCATGGCGGGGTCAATCCTCCTTTCTTCGGATGGTGCAAGCTGCTCCGGGTCTAGGGCCAAATCGCTTATAGGCGCAATCTCTTGGGTATAGTCCGGTGACAGATCTAGGTCATGTTCATCGCGATGGCAGGGAGCGGCTGCCATGGGCTCAAATCCGTCGAAGATCATGTCTCCGCGGATATCAGTGACATAGTTCAAGCTTCCAAACTTGACCTGACGGCCAGGGGCGTAGGTGTCGATCTACTCTAGATGGCCAAGCAAGTTGGCCCGCAGTGCGAAGCCGCCGAATACGAAGATCTGGCCAAGGAGAAAGACATCCCCCCGGACAGCATTGTTGTAGATGATGGATGGAGCCATCAAACCTTCTGATGACGGCACAATGGAACTCTCAATGAAAGCACCAATGTCAGTGTCAAAACCGGCGGATCTTGGGTAGGGTTACCCGAACTGTACGTCCGAGGTTGATGGTAATAGGAGACAGGGGACACAATGTTTACCGAGGTTCGGGCCCTCTCTATGGAGGTAATACCCTACTTCCTTCTTGATTGATCTTGATGAATATGAGTTTTACAAGAGTTGATCTACCACGAGATCGTAATGGCTAAAACCCTAGAAGTCTAGCCTATGTGATTATGATTGTCTCTACAGACTAAACCCTCCGGTTTATATAGACACCGGAGGGGACTAGGGTCGTACAAAGTCGGTTACATAGAAAGGAATCTTCATATCCGAATGCCAAGCTTGCCATCCACGCCAAGGAGAGTCCCATCCGGACACGAGTGAGAGTCTTCGGTCTTGTATCTTCATAGCCCATCAGTCTGGCCCATGTCCAACAGGCCGGACGCCCGAGGACCCCTTAATCCAAGACTCCCTCACACCTCTCTACACATTTGCAAATAAGGGCTTCCCTCGTTCATCCTTTTCTCCCACAAGATAAAGTACTCATACAAATGCATCTTGATGTTCCGTGCGATGCATGGGCATCTTGCTAGTTATAAAAACTTTCCATCAGTTGCCACACTAGTGGTTGCAGATGAAGAACCTACCCAAGCACAGTACGATAAAGGAGCGATGCACAATTACAAGGTGATATTCTGTTGGACAATGGGGGCTATAACCAATTACTTTTACGGGAACAATAGCAACCAGGAAATTTGAACGGTAGGTATGAACAAAAGTGGAACTGCAGATGTACTGCTAAGAGGTTCAATACACACATTACCAATCAAGGAGGAGTACGATGGTCGCGGCGGCCTCTGTGCATCATGGTCGGTAACAAGAGTCAGTTCATTGTCCACGACGGTGGTGCTTCTACGCTTGGCGTCGGCTTCTGGGAAGCCGATCCGAGACCGTGGAAGACGGTGCTGGGGAAGAGGCTCCGTGTACGACGACGACGGTGGACCGGCTCCAGTGTGGCATACGACGTCATCGATGAGGCAGATGTGCTGCGGTGGACGAGTGCGCTGATGTAGAAGGGGAGGAGCACGAAGGCTGCGGTGCCGTGGAGAAGTTAATTTTGCGGTGGGGATAGAAAATGGGGAGTATTCAGGTGTACTACTCTGGGTACCGGGGTGGGGTTAGCTGGGTGGGGTGAACTTGAAGTTACCAAAAGAGCCCCCTACCAAGCGTCATCCGTAGGCATGTTCCGACGGGTATGATGGTAACTTCGCACTGCTCGGATCAGGGTCGCGAGAGATTTTCCCGCCGACCTCAAAATTTTGTGACACTGAACTCCCCTTGTGACGTGTTGGGTGATTGGGCTAAGCAACTAGCGAGTAGTACTAGTAACTACTAGTACTCCCTCGATTTTTATTAACTCTGCATATTAGGTTTGTCCAAAGTCAAACTTCCTAAAGTTTGACCAAGTTTATAGAAAAATATAAACATTTACTATAACAAATATGTATGATGTGGAAGTACATTCAATAATGAATCTAATGGTATTTATTTGTTATTGTATATGTTAATATTTCTTGTTATAAATTTGTGAGAGTTTACAAAACTTGACTTTGACCAATGCTAATACGCGGACTTGAATAAAACGGACGGAGTACACATTTGTTTTCTTTTTTTGTAGTGAATTAATGATTTGTTGTAATCGTGAAATAAATATATTAGGCTACTGACTTCAAATGTAATGGTCTATACAATTAAATAGTTAGAATCATTGTTGAATTCCAAGATGTATATGAGGTCTATAGTACTTCACAATATGCTCAAACTCACATAATCCCAGTCAAATGAAAATCCAAATGCATTTCATAGTTATTACTTTCTAGGATGCAACAAAACCAACCATAACTCTACATCATCCATTATAAGAGCAACATTTTGAACACATCCCAATGTGTGAATGAAACGTGTAGAGAGAGCTTGCGAAGATGGAGGAGATAGGGCAGGAAAGATTGTTTGTATGTGGGCGAGAGAGTAGGAGACAAACCTAATGAGAGAGAGAGAGATAGAGAGAGAAAGAGAGAGGAAGAAGTTAGATTTGTGAGAAAGATGGAGACATGTAACATAGGTGAGATGCGTGTGCATCCAGATTTTGTACATGTGGAAGGAGAAGAGACAACATGTTTGACGAGAGAGCTAGAAAAACATGGACGAGAGGGGAAGGATCTCGTGGGTTGAGGGATTGATAATTTTGTGCGGGAGAGAGAGGGATTGGTAATTTTGTGTGGGAGAGAGAGAGAGGGGACGAGTAAGTCAGCCGTCGTCACATCATCCTGCTCCCACATTCTCTAGTGCAGTGTGGCCGTCGTCTTTGATCTTCTCGATGCCCTCTTTGAAGATTGAGGTGGTGTGCATGCTGGGGTGCAGAGAAGCACAAGCAAGAGTGGTCACCATATAACCTTGGATGGGGATGAATTCTATGCTTGGGGGAGGGGGGAGTGTGTGTGCAGTGTGTGTGTGTGTGTCAGATATTGAGAGAAATCAAACCTATGGAGAGAATGTGTGTATGTGATGGAAAGCTACATGCTAAATAGGGTTTTCACGAAGAGATTGTGCGTGCGAGATAGAGATCGATGTGCGGGCCTTGAGGTGGGCAGGGGCCGGGTGAGGGTGTCAAAATATGTGCGCCGATGCATGTGTTACATGTGATCGTGCGAGGGACGGACGAATCGAGAGAGATGGTTGTTGTGTTATGGATGTGTAACGCCCCAAGAGCGACGCTCCAGACGCCTTCCATGTTTCTCCTTGTCGCCGTGTGTTTTTATTGATTGTTGCATCATCTTGCTTATGCCATCTTTTCTTTTCTCTTGTGCATTTCTTCTTGTATGTTGCTGTGTGTGTTGCAATCTTTATAATGTGTTGTGCTTCATGTATGTTCAACTCCTGCTTTGTCTCTCTCTCAACTTCATCTTCTTCTCCACCCATGACCCTTTGCATGACCATCTTCTTCCCTTTCTTCTTTTCCATTTATTTGGGGTATTTATTTCCCTCTTTCCGTTAATGCTCATTCTTTCCTTATATCTATTTCACCATGCCTACTTGTTCTCTATCAAATTTCTTCCCTTTTGAAGTTGTTTTGGTTGGGTTCAAAATTGCATCAAGTTTGAAGTTAATTCAAACTTGGTTTAATTTTCTACCTTTAAAAATGCCCTAAGCAATTTATTCAAATATTACATAAATCTTGGACCCCATAGCATTTTTCCTCTTTGTCAGAAACCTCCCTTAGATCCCTGCCCATTTCTTTTTTTATTTTCTATCTGAGGAAATTAATAAAGAAGGGAAGAGGGAGGGAGAAGGGAGCCCAGCCAGGCCTCTGGCCACTTGGGCCTCCTATGCAGACCGGCCCACCTAAACCCTATCTAACGCTAGCCCGGTCCCTCGCTCTCCTTGATCTCTCTCTCTCTCGCCGCTAGACCCTCTTGCTCGATCCCCATGCTCCTCCTTCCCATCGCTTGCCTCCACCACCAGAACAGATGCCTCCGCCGCCCTTGCCCGGTCCCGGCCGGACCCCGCCGGCAGGGCCCCGTCACGCCTCCGGTGCTCATTCCCGGCACCGTGGGAGCGTTGCTTCGCCTTGCAGCCACCGCGGGCCAGCGCCACCTCCGGCCTCCACTTTGTCTACGTCATCGCCTGCGCCTCGCCTCGAGCACCAGCGCTCCAAGGTCGGCCTCCTGCGGCTCGTCGTTGCCGAAGTTCCCCGCCACCAGCAAGTAGCCGCCCTCGCCCATTCGACCTCCTCCCACTGTCCACCCCGCCGCGCCGTGCCAGCGGCCGCCGTCGCTGATGACCTCCACTAGGAGCCCGCGACCCGTACACCTCCTCCCGGCCTTCCTTCCTCTGCTCCATTCACGCCTCTGCTCGTCCCACTCGTCGTGGCCACCGCCGCGGAGCTTCACGTCTCTAGCAGCAACAGATGCAGGTCCGGGTAGCCCTGCGCCATATCCGACGTCCCGCCCTCGAGAACGACCCCGTGCCCCGTCTCCTTCGTCCGCATCCCCTCCGTCACTGCAACTCCTGCCTCGCTGGCCATTTCCGCCGTCCTCGCTCTGTATCCAGCCGGAGCTTTCCTTACAGCTCCGGATCCACACCTCCCGCGCTCATTCCCGGCACCGCGGGAGCTTTGCGATGTGATCCACCCAAAAGCCATCATGGCAGGCTTTGTGCCGTGTCTTGATCTCCGGTTCACGTTGACTGGAAGACCGCAAGAGACCTCTTCGACTCCTGCACATGTTGTTGGTCAGCAGTTTGATGCACACCAAGTACCTCGACACCAAGTACCCTTCGGATTCGTCAAGACCCTCATGTATGACTACACCCAGTGATGCGCAAGTACCTCTACGGAAGACCCGAACGTCTACGAACCGTGTACGACGACCGTTGCCAAAGACCGTTGAGTGAACGACTACCGCCTCCGTGATTTCGACAAGAAAACATGAACCACTACTTCCTCTACCGCCGCCTTGTACCGCTACTTCCCACGACGCCCCATGGACAGCTACTTCCACTACCGCCGAACTCGAACCGCCTCGGAAATGCACGCTTCGCAGGTATAACCACCGAGACGACGCCCGTGAACGAACGCATGTGTGTTGTATGATATGCTCGCGTTTGCACCGTGCCCGACATGTTTCTTGCATGTTCCCCGTTGCCATACCGTCACCTCGTGGGAACCCGGTAACCGGGAGCACCCCAACGTCCGTCGCATGCCACACTCCCGCCACACTTGTTCTTTTCCACTGGCATCTCAATCGAGTTTCCGGAACCGGAACGTTGCCGTGGCACCGTTTCCGTTATCGTCGCCGTGGCACCCTTTCTTTCCGCCACGATGACAAATGCTCCATTTTATGCTCATGTCAACTTTTAATAAAAACTACATAAAACTTGCACATGTCATTCGCATCATGATAATAACATTTAAATGTTTAAAATTGTTGTTGCACCTAATTGCTAATGCATACGGGGAGTTACCGGATTTGTTGTTATTTCCGGCCTCATTTAAAATGTCTAACTATTTTTTCTACTCATGTTTCACCTCTTGCCATGTTTAACAACATTTAATATTGTTGAGTACTTAAACGGGAGAGAACTAAATAATTGATGTGGTGTTTTGTCAATATGCATCCCGATGCATATTGAGCTCCACTTAACTTGTAGTTTTGTTCCTACTCTTGCTTTGCCATGTCATGCATCATTAAACCGGACATCCATCATACTTGATTGTGCATCATGCCAAGTTTATGTGATGTTTGTTTACTATGTGTTTGCTTCTTTCCGGTGTTGCTTCTTCGAGTTAGTTCCGATAACGTCGCGTTTGTGAGGACCCGTTCGACTACGTTCGTTTGTTTCTTCTTCATGGTCTCGTTCTTCTTCCTTGCGGGATTTCAGGCAAGATGACCATACCCTCAAAATCACTTCTATCTTTGCTTGCTACTTGCTCGCTCTTTTGCTATGCCTATGCTACGATACCTACCACTTTCTTATCATGCCTCCCATATTGTTAAGCCAAGCCTCTAACCCACCTTGTCCTAGCAAACCGTTGTTTGGCTATGTTACCGGTTTGCTTAGCCCCTCTTATAGCGTTGTTAGTTGCAGGTGAAGATTGGAGCTTGTTCCATGTTTGCAACATGGATATTTTGTTGGGATATCACAATATCTCTTATTTAACAAATGCATCTATATACTTGGTAAAGGGTGGAAGGCTCGGCCTTATGCCTGGTGTTTTGTTCCACTCTTGCCGCCCTAGTTTCCGTCATATCGGTGTTATGTTCTCGGATTTTGCGTTCCTTACGCGGTTGGGCTTATAATGGGAACCCCTTGACAGTTCGCCTTGAATAAAACTACTCCAGCAATGCCCAACCTTGGTTTTACCATTGGCCACCTAGCCTTTTCTTTCCCTTGGGATCTGCAGACTCAAGGGTCATCTTTATTTTAATCCCCCCGGGCCAGTGCTCCTTTGAGTGTTGGTCCAAACTAGAGCCCCTTGCAGCGCCACCTCGGGGAAACTCGAGGGCTGGTTTTAGTTGTATGGATTGCTCATCTGAGTGTGCCCTGAGAACGAGATATGTGCAGCTCCTATCGGGATTTGTCGGCACATTCGAGCGGTGTTGCTGGACTTGTTTTACCATTGTCGAGGATGACTTGTAACCTGGATGCCGAGCCTGATCGGATTGTCTTGGGAGAAGGAATATCCTTCGTTGACCGTCAGAGCTTGTGATGGGCTAAGTTGGTACACCCTATAGGGATTTGAACTTTCGAAAGTCATGCCTGCGGTTATGGGTAGATGGGAATTTGTTAACGTGCGGTTGTAGAAAACCTGAAGTTGACCTTAATTTAAATACATCAACCGTGTGTGTTACCGTGATGGTCTCTTCTCGGCGGAGTCCGGAAAGTGAACACGGTGTTGGAGTAATGCTTGACGTAGGTTGTTCTAGGATCACTTCTTGATCATAGTTGTTCGACCGTGCTTTTGCCTTCTCTTCTCACTCTCATTTGCGTATGTTAGCCACCATATATGCTAGTCGCTTGCTGCAGCTCCACCTCATACCTTTTCCCTACCTATTAGCCTAAATAGTCTTGATCGCGGGGGTGTGAGATTGCTGAGTCCCCGTGACTCACAGATACTTCCAAAACCAGTTTGCAGGTGCCGATGTTACCGAGCAGGTGACGCAACCAAGCTCAAGGAGGAGCTCGATGAAGATCTTGTCCTTTGTGTTGTTTCGTTCTAGTTGATCAGTAGTGGAGCCCAGTCGGGACGATCGGGGATCTGTGTAGCTTTTGGGGTAGTCTTCTTTTATTTTGGGTTCCGTAGTCGGACCTTGATTGTATCTGGTTGATGTAATGCTTTATTCATGTATTTGTGTGAAGTGGTGTTTGTAAGCCAACTATGTATCTTTTTCCCTTATTGTATTACATGGGTTGTTTGCGAAGATTACCTCACTTGCGACATTGCTTTTAATGCGGTTATGCCTCTAAGTCGTGCTTCGACATGTGGGAGATATAGCCGCATCGAGGGCGTTACAAGTTGGTATCAGAGCCTTCCCCGACCTTAGGAGCCCCCTGCTTGATCGAATCGCTGGCGTTATTGAGTCTCGAAATTTTTTGAGTCATTTAGGAATTATATATATCGGAGAGTTAGGAATTCTTTTTACCCCTCAGTCCCTTCGTCGCTCTGGTGAGGCATCCTGACGTAGAATTTTGACTCTTCTCTTCTCAAATTTCACTAAAATATTTTTTTTAGGATCACACGGGTATCTTGGAATCGTTCCGATGGTTTTGCGACGAGAACATTGTTCTTGGTGCCTCCTGACATTTAGGGGTTGTGGCAGTGTCCCGGGGAGTTGAGCTCCGAGGTGTTGTCATCACAATTTTATCGTTGCAGTTCTGGAATACCTGAGTTTAGTTTCGCCGACATCGGAAATATCTTTTATGCAGTTGTTGGTGAGATAACCTCGACACCACCTAGTACTGTGGCGGGAGTTCGGGAGTATTGCCATAACTCGTATAACGGATGCTTTTTTGAAGTTTGAGGTAGACGATTTCCGAAGGTTTCTTGGTTATGTGTTGAAGGATGGATACAGCTGGATGTAGGATTTGCTAGTTTTGGGTGAGAAATTATGCTTCCCCTGTATCCCCAACACCTGATTGCATAAACCGAAAATTTCAAGAGTTTATAAGTGGGAATTCAAGTAGCTCTTAGGATATCTTTCCGACAGATGTATGATATGAAATTGGGGTTCGACGTCTAGTGGTCCGCCTATCCACGGTTGGTTTTACAGTGGTCTCGTTGTGTATTAAAGAGTCCTTGGCTATGCCGACTCGGGACGCTTCGTATGTCATGTGCACTGCCTTGTACATGATGGTACTGTACGATCGAGCCCGTGTAGGCCCCACCACGAAAACTTCAGACGAAATCTCTATCATATGTTTGTTCCGACTTATTCTGCAAGCCAATCCTTTGTTTTGATTTGAGTTGTGGTATTCGAGTTGCTTCGAAGTCAAGAGTTGATTCCATACCTTTTCGAAATGGTGTTCTCATACTCCGATGTGAACACAATCCTTCTTGATCATCAAGATTGTTTTGTCAATCCTTTTTAACCGGCGTGCTTCTTTTCAAGTGGATCCGATCATTTCAACATCCGCAAGACCAAGTATCAGTTCTTCTCAACGGTGTTTGTTTCATCCGTCTCCAAGTTGCTTTTGTTTTTTCTGCCCTCCCTCCCTTGTTTCCTTCAAGGAATCAGAATTTTTAATCATTTATCATGTTATTGATGTGAAGTCTCTCCATTTTTTCCGTCAATGTTCTTATCCGTTGATTCTCAGAAGATGCTAACGAAGCTTCAAGTTCGTATCACATCACTCGTTTTCTTCTCCGGTGGATTCAAATCAAGCTTTGGTGTTGATCATATCCTTTTTCCTTGTTTCAAATACCTTCTCATGCCGGTGCACCTCATATTCATTCACTTCTCGCTATTTAATTGTTCCGGAGTGCTCAAGATATCTCGAAGATTCGTGTTTCCACTCTACATTCGTTCAAGCTCTTTCAAGGATGTTCCCTCATTCAAGTCATTTAATTCAACTGGTGCTTTCTCTCTTTTGAATCATTCTACAATGTTTCTTTTGAGTGGGCCCTAACCCACAGGTCTTTTTCCAGGATCTTACCTGACTCTTCTATTTTCCCGGAGCTACCATCAAATTCTTTTCGAAGTTTGACGTAAGAATGAATTGTTATCAGTCAAATGTCTTTCTCCAAGATCTTTCGTTTCTTTTCATCGTTGTTTCAACCTTTAAAATCATCATTCCAGAGTATCTCAACAATTCATGGTAGTGTTTCTTGTCGTAATTCTCAGATTTTGAAGACCGAAGAAGAATTTTCTCTCAATCTTGCTCCATTCTCTTCAAGATTCGTGGTGCTAGCTTGATGCCATCCTCTCATAATTATTTTCGATTGTGAGAATTATTTTCACCCATCCGGAGCATTTCAAGAGTCTTTCAGTTTGATTCTCCGAAGGTCATTATTTCGGGATCATTCATATTCAGCTTTCAGATCTCGTTCTCCAAATCTTACTGGCGCATCGTTCAAGTGATCTCTAATCAGCTCGTGTTCTCTTCGTTCTCTGGTATCTAAATTCTGTTAAGTATCTTCTTTCATTTTCCAATTCTTCCCGGTGTTTCTTTATCTTTTCTTCGTTCATTTTCAATTCTTACGGTGTTTCTTTCAAGATTTCTCTTCCTTCTTTATCTTATCAATTCATTCGTCGTTCCAATCCTACCGGTGGTTTGTTGAAGACCTTCTCAAGTTTGCGCTATATCTATCTTAATCATTCCTACGAGAATAAGTAGTATGCCAAATCCTTTGGTTGTCATCAATTTAATTGATGAAGGATAAGCATAATGTAATTCTTATTCTTGTTTCATCGACTAAATTCAACTCCTTATTTCGGAGCCTCACCAAAATTCTCGGTTTCAATTGTTTCATCTTCTCTTCCCGCAATTCCAAGCTCTCTCAATTATATCATCGCAAAGCTCCATCTAAATCATTGCAAGGATTCACCTTGTGTTTTCAATTTCTCTTTCTTTTCATTCCTTTGTTTACTGGAGTTCTTCATGGAGGTTCTACATGATGGTTCATCAAGGATTTAATTCCTTCTCGAAGTGTTCATCGAGATTCTTTTCAGAGGAGCTCAAGCATTCTTCATCTTGCAATCCGGAGTGCTATTCTTTCACGCATATCTTTTGAGGTGGTGTTATGTCATTCTTGTTGATTTCCCTTCGTGCTTCGTGATTCACAAGTTATCAAGAATGAGGTATTTTAAATCCATCAATCTCTTCTTTGGAGTTATCTTGGGTTATATTTCACCGTAAGCCTTCCCTAAGGATTGTTGCTATTTATGGTGCTCATATATGATCCAAGTTCTTCATCTATCCTCCCGGTGAAATAAGTTTCTCGTCTCCTTGTTCTTATCAATCCAATTCTTTTTCCCGTGAGTGGCAGGTTGTCACCTCATAATTTGAGATGTATTCCATAAGACCATATCAAGCTTATCTTTTCGTTGTTGGTTTTCCAACAACTCCGTTCAATCCTTCTTTTAAGGATGCTTTTCAAATTCTATTGTGGTAGAAGATGTCTTTTTCCTCTCAATTATTTCCTTTCCAATGATCCAACTTCTATTCTTTTGTTCCGGAGGCTTTGTGATGTTGCTCTTTTCAACCCATCTTCTTGTTTTACCAAGTTCATATTCTTTTCATTGCTTATCCCTTCTAAACCGGAGTGCTACTCGAATCGGTTCTTTCTATTTCCTCTTTCTTAATGGAGTGTTTTCAGCTTTGTCATCTCCGTTGTATTCTTTTCTCGAAATGGATTAACCTTTTTCAAGGTTCTTTGGTTTCACTCATTTGTCAAAGAAGCAACTTAGTTTTACCTGTTCTCTTGCTTTTCCGCTTCTCTCCGGTGCCATCTCAGATCTCGGGACGAGATCCTCTCGTATTGGTGGAGTGTTGTAACGCCCCGAGAGCGACGCTCCAGACGCCTTCCATGTTTCTCCTTGTCGCTGTGTGTTTTTATCGATTGTTGCATCATCTTGCTTATGCCATCTTTTCTTTTCTCTTGTGCATTTCTTCTTGTATGTTGCTGTGTGTGTTGCAATCTTTATAATGTGTTGTGCTTCATGTATGTTCAACTCCTGCTTTGTCTCTCTCTCAACTTCATCTTCTTCTCCACCCATGACCCTTTGCATGACCATCTTCTTCCCTTTCTTCTTTTCCATTTATTTGGGGTATTTATTTCCCTCTTTCCGTTAATGCTCATTCTTTCCTTATATCTATTTCACCATGCCTACTTGTTCTCTATCAAATTTCTTCCCTTTTGAAGTTGTTTTGGTTGGGTTCAAAATTGCATCAAGTTTGAAGTTAATTCAAACTTGGTTTAATTTTCTACCTTTAAAATGCCCTAAGCAATTTATTCAAATATTACATAAATCTTGGACCCCATAGCATTTTTCCTCTTTGTCAGAAACCTCCCTTAGATCCCTGCACATTTCTTTTTTTATTTGCTATCTGAGGAAATTAATAAAGAAAGGAAGAGGGAGGGAGAAGGGAGCCCAGCCAGGCCTCTGGCCAATTGGGCCTCCTATGCAGACCGGCCCACCTAAACCCTATCTAACCCTAGCCCGGTCCCTCGCTCTCCTTGATCTCTCTCTCTCGCGCCGCCAGACCCTCTTGCTCGATCCCCATGCTCCTCCTTCCCATCGCTTGCCTCCACCACCAGAACAGATGCCTCCGCCGCCCTTGCCCGGTCCCGGCCGGACCCCGCCGGCAGGGCCCCGTCACGCCTCCAGTGCTCATTCCCGGCACCGCGGGAGCGTTGCTTCGCCTTGCAGCCGCCGCGGGCCAGCGCCACCTCCGGTCTCCACTTCGTCTACGTCGTCGCCTGATCCTCGCCTCGAGCACCGGCGCTCCAAGGTCGGCCTCCTGCGGCTCGTCGTTGCCGGAGTTCCCCGCCACTAGCAAGCAGCCGCCCTCGCCCATTCGACCTCCTCCCACTGTCCACCCCGTCGCGCCGTGCCAGCGGCCACCATCGCTGACAACCTCCACTAGGAGCCCGCGACCCGTACACCTCCTCCCGACCTTCCTTCCTCTGCTCCATTCACGCCTTTGCTCGTCCCACTCGTCGTGGCCGCTGCCGCGGAGCTTCGAGTCTCTAGCAGCAACAGATGCAGGTCTGGGTAGCCCTGCGCCATATCCGCCGTCCCGCCCTCGAGGACGACCCCGTGCCCCGTCTCCTTCGTCCGCATCCCCTCCATCACTGCACCTCCTGCCCCGCCGGCCAACTCCGCCGTCCTCGCCCTGTATCCAGCCGGAGCTTGCCTTACAGCTCCGGATCCACACCTCCCACGCTCATTCCCGGCACCGCGGGAGCGTTGCAATGTCATCCACCCAAAAGCCGTCATGGCAGGCTTTCTGCCGTGTCTTGATCCCTGGTTCACATTGACTGGAAGACCACAAGAGACCTCTTCGACTCCTGCACATGTTGTCGGTCAACAGTTTGATGCACACCAAGTACCTCGACACCAAGTACCCTTCGGATTCGTCAAGTCCCTCATGTAAGACTACACCTGGTGATGCGCAAGTACCTCTACGGAAGACCCGAACGTCTACGAACCATGTACGACGACCGTTGCCATAGACCGTTGAGTGAACGACTACCGCCGCCGTGATTTCGACAAGAAAACATGAACCACTACTTCCTCTACCGTCGCCTTGTACGGCTACTTCCCACGAAGCCCCGTGGACGGCTACTTCCACTACCGCCGAACTCGAACTGCCTCGGAAATGCACGCTTCGCTGGTATAACCACCGAGATGACGCACGTGAACGAACGCATGTGTGTTCTATGATCTCGCGTTTGCACCGTGCCCGACATGTTTCTTGCATGTTCCCCGTTGCCATACCGTCGTCTCGTGGGAACCCGGTAACCGAGAGCACCCCACCGTCCATCGCATGACACACTCCCGCCACACTTGTTCTTTTCCACCGGCATCTCAATCGAGTTTCCGGAATCGGAACGTTGCCGTGGCACCGTTTCCGTTATCATCGCCGTGGCACCCTTTCTTTTTGCCACGATGACAAATGCTCCATTTTATGCTCATGTCAACTTTTAATAAAAACTACATAAAACTTGCACATGTCATTCGAATCATGATAATAATGTTTAAATGTTTAAAATTGTTGTTGCACCTAATTGCTAATGCATGCGGGGAGTTACTGGAATTGTTGTTGTTTCCGGCCTCATTTAAAATGTCTAACTATGTTTTCTACTCATGTTTCACCTCTTGCCATGTTTAACAACATTTAATATTGTTGAATACTTAAACGGGAGAGAACTAAATAATTGATGTGGTGTTTTGTCAATATGCATCCCGATGCATATTGAGCTCCACTTAACTTGTAGTTTTGTTCGTACTCTTGCTTTGCCATGTCATGCATCATTAAAACGGACATGCATCATACTTGATTGTGCATCATGCCAAGTTTATGTGATGTTTGTTTACTATGTGTTTGCTTCTTTCCGATGTTGCTTCTTCGGGTTAGTTCCGATAACGTCGCATTTGTGAGGACCCGTTCGACTACGTTCGTTTGTTTCTTCTTCATGGTCTCGTTCTTCTTCCTTGCGGGATTTCAGGCAAGATGACCATATCCTCGAAATCACTTCTATCTTTGCTTGCTAGTTGCTCGCTCTTTTGCTATGCCTATGCTACGATACCTACCACTTTCTTATCATGCCTCCCATATTGTTAAGCCAAGCCTCTAACCCACCTTGTCCTAGAAAACCGTTGTTTGGCTATGTTACCGGTTTGCTTGGCCCCTCTTATAGTGTTGTTAGTTGAAGGTGAAGATTGGAGCTTGTTCCATGTTTGGAACATGGATATTTGGTTGGGCTATCACAATATCTCTTATTTAACTAATGCATCTATATACTTGGTAAAGGGTGGAAGGCTCAGCCTTATGCCTGGTGTTTTGTTCCACTCTTGCCACCCTAGTTTCCGTCATATCGGTGTTATGTTCCCGGATTTTGCGTTCCTTACGCGGTTGGGCTTATAATGGGAACCCCTTGACAGTTCGCCTTGAATAAAACTCCTCCAGCAATGCCCAACCTTGGTTTTACCATTCGCCACCTAGCCTTTTCTTTCCCTTGGGTTCTGCAGACTCAAGGGTCATCTTTATTTTAATCCCCCCGGGCCAGTGCTCCTCTGAGTGTTGGTCCAAACCAGAGCCCCTTGCAGCGCCACCTCGGGGAAACTCGAGGGCTAGTTTTAGTTGTACGGATTGCTCATCTGAGTGTGCCCTGAGAACGAGATATGTGCAGCTCCTATCGGGATTTGTCGACACATTCGGGCGGTGTTGCTGGACTTGTTTTACCATTGTCGAGGATGTCTTGTAACCTGGATGCCGAGTCTGATCGGACTGTCTTGGGAGAAGGAATATCCTTCGTTGACCGTGAGAGCTTGTGATGGGCTAAGTTAGGACACCCCTGTAGGGATTTGAACTTTCGAAAGCCATGCCCGCGGTTATGGGCAGATGGGAATTTGTTAACGTCCGGTTGTAGAAAACCTGAAGTTGACCTTAATTTAAATACATCAACCGTGTGTGTTACCGTGATGGTCTCTTCTCGGCGGAGTCCGGGAAGTGAACATGGTGTTGGAGTAATGCTTGACGTAGGTTGTTCTAGGATCACTTCTTGATCATAGTTGTTCGACCGTGCTTTTGCCTTCTCTTCTTGCTCTCATTTGCGTATGTTAGCCACCATATATGCTAGTCGCTTACTGCAGCTCCACCTCATACCTTTTCCCTACCTATAAGCTTAAATAGTCTTGATCGCGAGGGTGTGAGATTGCTGAGTCCCCGTGCCTCACAGATACTTCCAAAACCAGTTTGCAGGTGCCAATGTTACCGAGCAGGTGACGCAACAAAGCTCAAGGAGGAGCTCGATGAAGATCTTGTCCTTTGTGTTGTTTCGTTCTAGTTGATTAGTAGTGGAGCCCAGTCGGGATGATCGGGGATCTGTGTAGCTTTTGGGGTAGTCTTCTTTTATTTTGGGTTCCGTAGTCGGACCTTGATTGTATCTGGTTGATGTAATGCTTTATTCATGTATTTGTGTGAAGTGGCGTTTGTAAGCCAACTATGTATCTTTTCCCTTATTGTATTACATGGGTTGTTTGCAAAGATTACCTCACTTGCGACATTGCTTTCAGTGCGGTTATGCGTCTAAGTCGTGCTTCGACACATGGGAGATATAACCGCATCGAGGGCGTTACAGTATGCTCCTCCCTCCCTGCCCCCCCTCTCTCTATCTATCTCTCTCCGTCTCTCTCTCTCTCGCACACACAAGTACAAACAGAAGACTATTCTCTCATGTATACACAACGTATCGGCATATCTCTATGTCTCACCCATGCATGATCATTTGCACATTCACACTTCTCTACATCTCTATCACACGCACACCCTCTCCACATTGCCCTTGCGCCACAACACACATATGGACACATACACACGTTCTCTCTCAGTCACACACACAAAAGAAGTATTAAAAAAACTAGGGCGCACCTAAGACGTCCAAATCCAAATAAACACGAACTGAATCTAAATTCAAATATATGGAAATATTGTAGCGTGAAGAACTTTTCCAGGAAAAAAAGTTGTGTAATATTCGGGGATTGTTCACACACACACACACACACACACACACAAAGGTTTGGTGGATGTCCTTCGAACGCGACATGGTGAGGCACCGTTCGATCGACCGCACGGCCGCGGTGCATGTGCTTGCATAGGATTCCGTATCGTTGCGTGGTAACTAATATAAGCATTGCCTCAGTCTAATGTTTACTGTACTAGTACGTGTTCTTTTAAGTTTGACCAACCCTATATAAAACTAAACTAAGCTCTCATGCACGCACTCATCAATATGCCGCCGCCTGAAGTCGATTCATCTCTCGTCTCGGTGAAAAGGCATTGCCTCTTTACCGATTGATGAAGAAGTCAGACAAGTTCGAGTGGACTCCTGAAGCTGATGCAGCGTTTGCAGAGCTCAAAGCTCTGCTATCCACCCAGCCGGTGCTTGCTGCCCCAATCAGCAAAGAGCCTTTGCTGATTTACATCGCAGCCACGGGACAAGTCATCAGTACGGTACTTACGGTCGAGCGGAAGAAGAAGGAAAAGCCTTCAAAATTCAGCGCCCAGTATATTATGTTTCTGAAGTTTTGACCCCATCGAAGCAAAGATATCCTCATTATCAGAAGCTTGTATATGGGATTTATATGACCACAAAGAAGGTTGCTCACTACTTCTCTGATCATTCCATTACAGTCTTCAGCGACGCTCCATTGTCAGAGATCCTGCACAACAGAGATGCAACTGGTCGAGTGGCAAAATGGGCGATTGAACTCCTTCCTCTAGATATCAAGTTTGAGGCAAAGAAAGCTATCAAGTCCCAAGTAATAGCAGATTTCGTCACCGAGTGGATTGAACAACAACTGCCGACTCAGGTTCACTCGGAGCATTGGACCATGTTCTTTGACGGTTCCAAAATGCTGAATGGTTCCGGTGTCGGGGTAGTATTGGTCTCCCCCAGAGGAGATAAGCTCAGATATGTTCTTCAAATCCACTTTGATTGCTCCAATAACGAAGCAGAATATGAAGCACTTTTATATGGGTTGCGCATGGCCATTTCACTCGGCGTCCATCGCCTCATGGTCTATGGTGACTCAGATTTGGTGGTTAATCAAGTGATGAAGGAGTGGAACGTCAGAAGTCCGACCATGACTGGTTATTTCAATGCAGTGAGAAAGCTGGAGAAGAAATTCGAGGGGTTAGAACTTCATCACATACCCCGACTGAAAAATCAAGCAGCTGATGATTTGGCGAAAATAGGTTCCAAAAGAGAAGCCATTCCCAGCAATGTGTTTTTAGAACACATCCACACACCATCAGTTCAGGAGGATCCCTTCACTGAAGAAGCCCCGCAGCCAAAAAGTTCCATGGATCCGATTGAAGTTGAAGTTCCAGCTGTGGTCGACCTGATCATGGAAGTTTTGGTCATCACCCCCGACTGGACGGTACCATACATCGCGTACATCCTAAGGAAAGAACTCCCAGAGGACGAAGAAGAGGCTCGACAGATCATCCGTCGATCCAAGGCCTTTACAGTCATAAAGGGACAGTTGTATAGAGAAAGCGCGACTGGAGTCAGTCAGAAGTGTATAACACCAGAAGAAGGTCAGATAATCCTTGATGATATCCAATCGGGGACCTGTGGTCATCATGCGTCCTCTCGGACCATTGTGGATAAAGCATACCGAGCGGGATTCTACCGGCCAAGGGCGAATGCAATGGTGAAAGAGATAGTCGACAAATGTGAAGGATGTCAGTTTTACTCCAATATGTCGCACAAACCCGCGTCAGCCCTGAAAACCATTCCACTCGTCTGGCCCTTCGCTGTTTGGGGACTGGAAATGGTTGGACCACTGAGAACGTGCAGGAGCGGCTTCACTCATGTGCTAGTAGCAGTCGACAAGTTCACCAAATGGATTGAAGCTAAGCCTATCAAGAATCTTGATGCTTGCACTGCTATCAGTTTCATCAGAGAGTTGATATTTAGACATGGAGTTCCGCACAGCATCATCACTGACAATGGGTCAAACTTCAATTCTTACAAATTCAGAGCCTTTTGCGCCTCTCAAGGCACACGAGTCGACTACACTTTAGTCGCTCACCCCCAGTCGAATGGACAAGCGGAAAGAGCAAACGGCTTAATCCTCAAAGGGCTGAAACCCCGACTGATGCGCGATCTCAAGCACGCAGCAGGTGCATGGGTCGATGAGCTTCCATCAGTTCTTTGGGGATTGAGGACAACCTCGAACCGATCGACTGGAAGAACCCCATTCTTTCTGGTCTACGGAGCCTAAGCAGTTTTTCCGAGTGACCTGCTTCACAATGCACCCCGAGTCGAGCTCTACTCTGAAGATGAAGCAGAACAAGCCCGACAGGACGCATTCGACCTCCTGGAAGAAGAAAGAGAAATGGCCGTGGTTCGATCGACCATCTATCAGCAAGACTTGCGTCGATTCCATGCCAGAAATGTGCAGAGTCGAGCCTTCCAAGAAGGAGACTTGGTCCTCCGAGTGGATCAACAGAAACCACACAAACTCGCTCCTACTTGGGAAGGTCCCTTCATAGTCACCAGAGTCCTCCACAATGGAGCGTACCACCTCTATAATGTCGATCGCCAGATTGATGAGCCACGAGCCTGGAATGCGGAGCAGCTCCGCCCCTTTTATACTTGAATTCTCACTCGGATGAGATGTAATAAGAAAAACTTCTGTAGTTTATTTATCAAAGACAAGAGTGTTATAATTTTCCCAGTGATTGTTATTGTTTTTGTTTGCGTGAGAAATCCCCCAGTGGGTGGCTTAGCTGCGAATCCGTTTCTCCTAAGTTTGTAAAAATAATTTCCTACCGAGTGGTGAGCCAGCCTCTCACTCGGAGGCTTAGCTGTGAACCCGTTTCGCCTAAGTATTTGAAAATCCTACCGAGTGGTGAGACAGCCTCCCACTCGGGGGCTTAGCTGCGAACCCGTTTCGCCTAAGTGTTTGAAAATCCTACCGAGTAGTGAGCCAACATCCCACTCGGGGGGCTTAGCTACAGTCCAGTACTCGCCTAAGTTTGAAAAATCCTACCGAGTGGAGAGCGACCCTCCCACTCGGGGGCTTAGCTGCAGTCCAGTACTCGCCTAAGTATTTGAAAATCCTATCGAGTGGGACATGATGGATCGCAAAAACTGAAGGTGGGTCGGCAGGAGCTTGGGCAGTCGATGAAGAAGGCAGGGCACTCGACAATGGTACGGCGAAGGTAACAGAACCCCGATTGGCATCACCAGCATCCTGAACGACTGGTTCCACCATCGGCGTCGACTGTGACACCTTGCTTGCAGAAGCTTTCCTATTTTTCCTCATCAAAGGCCTCTCAGGCTCTTCATCATCATCATCGGGGAGGTCAATAATGTTAGGAGCTGTTCAAAGATCAATCGCCAAAATCACATCACCCAATGGTACACATTGTAGTGGAGTCGACCAAATAAAGACAGAATGACAGAAATCATACCCAGATTGGAAGTGACTGCATCCTCCATTACCTCATCCTCATCTCTGTAAGCTGAGGCCCCGGAAGTAGTAGCGCTATCAGTTCCAAAGTTCATCTGATTAAATCAAGAAAAAATAAACAGCACGGAGCGTCGAGTGAATACAAAGGGAGACACTCACGCAGAAGCGACGGGGATGTCAATCTTAATCTTCGGCAACACATTCCGAGGCTTCTGCTCTGCAACTTTGAGATGCTTTGACACTTTTTCAGTTGGGGTTGGTGAAGATGTCCGAGGACGCTTTGAAGACTGACCAGTCTGAGCAATCGCCTTTTCACGGGCGCTCGGTCGTTCTTGGTCAAGCTTGGATCGCCTCTCCCTGCGAGGAGGTGACTCGACTTCTTCTTCGTCACTTGAGTCGTCGCTTTCTTTGTCCTCTTCTCCGTCAGAATGCCATTCGCCACTGTCGCCGCCACTCGCCTCTCCTTCCAGATCTTGCTCTTGCTCTCCGTTGGGCACTGAGTACATTTCGACAAGGGCCTGAAAGAAAGCAGAAAGAATAAAGTCAGTCGACGTAGTATAGACAGCTGCGCGAGTGAATTCAGATTATAATCAAAAGCTCAGAATCGGACCTTTTCTGGTTCATGGGACTGGTCGAATGGAGGAACTCTCCTGGCTCCCCTGGGGTTGTCCTTGTTTCCGGTGATGCCCGACAGCCACCCCTCTAGTGTGTCGTCATCAACCTCCTCCGGGTGAATCCGAGTGGTGTCGTCAAGACCCGAATACATCCACATCGGATGGTCTCGAGCTTGAAGAGGCTGGATGCGCCGCCGAAGGAAAACCTCCAAGAGATCCATACCAGTGACCCCGTCACGGATAAGCTGGACCACTCGTTCGACCAGTGCCCTAACTTGCGCCTTCTCCTCCAGGATCACCTTCAAAGAGGAGGGTTTCCTCACTCGTCCCATGGTAAAAGGAGGGAGGCCAGTCGACTGCCCTGGCGTCGGCTGGTCTTTGCAGTAAAACCAGGTCAACTGCCATCCGCGGACCGAGTCGGGAAGAATCATGGCCAAAAAGGAACTTTTCCCTCTCATCTGAACACCAAGACCCCCACACATCTGAATCACTTGTGTTCTCTCGTCACTCGGATTGGCCTTTTTCACCGTCTGAGAACGACAGGTGAAATGTGCTTGAAAAGACCCCAGTGAGGCTGACAACCCAAGAAATTCTTGCACAAAGACACGAAAGCAGCGAGATACACGATTGTGTTGGGAGTGAAGTGGTGGAGTTGTGCCCCAAAGAAATTCAGAAATCCTCGAAAGAAAGGGTGAGGAGGCAAGGAAAATCCACGGTCGACGTGGGTGGCAAGGAGAATGCGCTCACCCTCCCGAGGTTGCGGCTCGGATTCCTTCCCCGGAAGCCACGCCGATCCATGGGGGATCAGTCCTCCGTCGGCTAGGTCATCGAGGTCTTCTTGGCGAATCGCCGAGCGGATCTAGTCGCCCTGGATCCAGCCCTTCGGCAGGCCGGCTCGTGAGGAAGATCCACCCCGACTGGTCGCCTTCCCCTTCGCCTTTGTTGTCGCCTTCTTCGCCTGCTCTAGAGCCGCCGTCTTCTCCTTCCCCATCGTCGCCGGCGAGACGCGTACGGAGCGGCGGCGCTGGAGCGAGAGCGAGCGTGACAAAGAAGCCTGAAGAAGAGAAGAGGAAATGAGAACACACTGTTCAAGAAACCCCGGTCCGATGCCTTATATGAGGTTACTTCCGAGTGGCTGACTGGTAGGCCCGGACGATCCTGTCAAATCCCGCAACAGTCGCGCGCGCGATACGTGGCGAAAAAGGTGGCGCAGAGATCGAGGCGGCCCTGCCCTGTCCCATCCGATTACTGCGGCCTCACCCGTCCCGCGCGCTTCCCAAAATACGAATCCCGCTAAATCCACGGGCAGCAGAACGACTTGTCAGACGGAAGATCTCCTCCACACCGTCACTCGGAGCTTTTCAAGTAAAGAAACTCACTCGACAAAAAACTAAGAATGGATCAAGGCGACTGAATAGGAAGTTGCTGTCATCACTCAAGTTCATTGATTCGAAACAAGATATGCTCATGGCATGAAAAATTAGTCGGAGAAGTTCTCAACTCCTTCCCCACTCAAACCTTGATCCATTCGGGGGCTAATGATGAAGCTATGTACCTAGGGTAGGGTCATGGACCTGTCCTAACTGCCCTACCCAAGGACATCTCTAGAAGAAATCACCTTTCAATCGACTTGGAGGTGTTCCACTCGACAGACTCGAAGACACTCGACCAAGAAGCAATCACTCGACCAAGATCCAACCACTCGACGGCCAGGAGACCTAAAGTCACTCTGCACGCTAACGGTCGGTCATTAAGTAGATTTTATGGTCATCATAGCACTTTATTAGGGGCGTTACCAGTAACGCCCGACCTTAATGTATTTAAAACCCTGCATAACTGAGGGCCAGAGGGGTCTGGCGAACTCTATATAAGCCACCCCCTCCTCAGTGTAAAGGGTTTGCACCCCTGTAATTCATACACACATAATCCAGTCGACCACCTCCGGGCTTCGAGACGTAGGGCTATTACTTCCTCCGAGAAGGGCCTGAACTCGTAAACCTCGTGTGCTTACAACTACTCCATAACTAAGATCTTGCCTCTCCATACCTACCCCCCTACATTACTGTCAGACTTAGAACCACGACAATAGCCGCATCGTGGGTGTTACAAGTTGGTAATCAGAGCCTTCCCCGACTTAGGAGCCCCCTTCTTGATCGAATCGCTGACGTTGTTGAGTCTAGAAAAATGTTTTGAGTCTTATAGGATTATATATATCGGAGAGTAGGATTTTTTTACTCCTCAGTCCCTTCGTCGCTCTGGTGAGGCCTCCTGACGTAGAGTTTTGACTCTTCTCTCCTCAAATTTCACTAAATTTTTTTAGGATCATGCGGGTATCTTGGAATCGTTTCGATGGTTTTGTGACGAGAACATTGTTCTTGGTGCCTCCTGACATTTAGGGGTTGTGGCAGTGTCCTGGGGAGTTGATCTCCGAGGTGTTCTCATCACAATTTTATCGTTGTGGTTTTGGAATACCTGAGTTTGCCGACATCGAAAATCTATTTTATGCAGTACTGGGGCGGGAGTTCGGGATTAGTGTCATAACTCGTATAAAGGATGCTTTTCTAAGGTTGAGGTAAATGATTTCCGAAGGTTTCTTGGTTATGTGTTGAAGGATGGATACAGCTGGATGTAGGATTTGTTAGTTTGGGTGAGATGTTATGCTTCCCCTGTATCCCCAACACCTGATTTCATAACCAGAAAGTTTCGGGAGTTCATAAGTGGGAATTCAAGTAGCTCCTAAAATATCTTTCCAATAGACACATGATACGATATGGGATCTATCATATGTATGTTTCTGGCTTACTTTGCAAGCCAATCCTTTGTTTTGTTTTGAGTTGTGGTATCCGAGTTGCTTCGAAGGCAAATGTTGATTTCATACCTTTTCCTAAATGGTGTTCTCATATTTCTATGTGAATACTAATCCTTCTTGTTCATCGAGTTTGTCATTTCAATTTCTTCTCAACCGGTGTGCTCCTCTTCAAGTGGATCCGATCATTTTCAACATCTGCAAGTTCAACTCTAAGTATTCTCATCGGTGTTTGTTTCATCCGTCCCAAGTTGTCTTTGTTTTTTCCACCCTCCCATCCTTTTTATTCGAGGACTCAGATTTCTTAATCAAGTATCCATCTTATTGATGTGAGGTCTCTCCATTGTTTTCCTTCATGTTCTTATCCGGTGATTCTCAGGAAGATACTAAGGAAGCTTCAAGTTCATCATTCTTCGTTAATTTTTCTTCTCCTTTGGATTCAAGACAAGTTTTCAGTGTTGATCATATTATTTTCCTTATTTCAAGGATTTTCTCATGCCGGTGCACACCTCATAATCATTCCCCGCTTGCTATTCAATTGTTCCAGAGTGCTGAAGATATCTCAGAAGATTCGTGTTTTCATTCCAAACCGTTCAATCTATTTTTAGGTGGTTATCTCTTTCAAGCCATTTAATTCAACTGGTGCAATCTCTCTTCAAATCGTTTCAACGGTGTTTCTTTTGATTGGGCCCTAACCCACAGGTCTTTTCCCAAGATCTTACCCGACTCTTGTAATTTTACCGGAGCTATTCTCAAGTCTTTCAAAGTTTGACGTAAGATGATTTATCATCAGTCAAATGTCTTTCTCCATGATCTTTCAAATTCTTTCATCGTTGGCTCAATCTTTCTATTCGTCATCCCGGAGTATCTCAACAATTCATGGTGGTGTTTCTCATCGTCATTCTCGAATTTAAAGACCGAAGAAGATTTTTTTCTCTCAATCTTGTCCATCCTCTCGAATATTCGTGATTCTAGCTTGATGCCATCCTCTCATAATTGTTTTTCAATTGTGAGAATTCTTTTCACCCATCTGGAGCTATTCAGGAGTCTTTTCAGTTTGATTCTCCGAAGGCCATCTTTTCGGGTTTATTCATTTTCAGCTTTCAGCTCTCGTTCTCGAAATCTTACCGGTGCATCGCTCAAGTATTCTCAAATCAGCTCGTGATCTATTCGTTCTCATGTATCTAAATTCCCTCAAGTATCGTCATTCGTTTTCTAATTTTACCCGGTGTTTCTTTATCTTTTCTTCTTTCATTTTTCAATTCTTACCGGTGATTCATCCCTTTACTTCAATCGCTTTTCAATTCTTACGGTGGTTTGTTCAACATTCCTCTTCCGTTGTTATCGTATCAATTCATTCATTGTTTCTAATTCCCACCGGTGGTTCCATCAATACCTTCCTCAAATTTGTTCCATATCTCTCTTAATCCTTTCTACGAGAATAAATAGTATGCCAAATCCGTTGCTTGTCATCAATTTAAATTGGTGAAGGATAAGCATAATGCAATTCTTATTCTTGTTTCATCTTTCTTTTCCCGGAGCTCCAAGATCTCAACTATATCACCAGGAAGATCCATCTTGAATGATTATAAGGCTTCACCTTGTGTTTTCAACTTCTCTTTCTTTTATCATCATTTTGTTACAGGTGTTCTCACGAAGGCTCAGCATGATGGTTCATCAAGGATTTAATTCCTTCTTGAAGTGTTCATCGAGATTCTTTTTGAGGACTTCAAACATTCTTCATCTTGGATTTCTAAGTGCAGATCAATCCCTTCTCCCTTATCTTTTGAGGTGGTGTTATGTCATTTTGATAGTTTCCTTCATGTTTCATGATCAACAAGTTGTTTGAAATGACATATTCCAAACACATCATTTTCAATTCGTTCATGAGATCATCTGCAATCCATCAATCTCTTCGTTGGAATTATCTTGGGTTATTTTTTACCTAAAGCTTTCCCTAAGGATTGTAGCTATTTATGGTGCTCATAAATGACCCAAGTTCTTCATTTATCCTCACGGTGAAATAAGTTTCTCGTCTCCTAGTTCATATCAATCCAATCTATTGTTTTTCGTTAGTGGCAGAATTTCACCTCAAGATTTCGAGATGTTTTCCATAAGCCCACAACAAGCTTACTCTTTTCGTTGTTGGTTTTCCAACAACTCCGTTCGACCCTTCTCCTAAAGATGTTTTTTTCAAGCTCATTTGAGGTAGAAGATGTTGTTTTCTCCTCCGTTCTTTTGATTCCATTCTTACATTTGTTCCGGAGGCATTGTGATGTTGCTCTCTTCGACGCATCATCTTGTTTTGTCAAGTTCATGTTGAATTCTTTCCATTTACAGTCGGAGTGCTGCCCAAATTATATCATTCGTATTTGTTCTCTATCTCATTTTAACTGGAGTGTTGTGGCTATCATTCCTCTTCTAACCGGAGTCTCATCCAAGTGCTTTCATTTTGCCAAGCTCATATTCTTTACCTTCCATTTCTAACCAGAGTGCTGTCATAATTGATCTTTATCGTTCCTTGTACACCTTGTTTCAACCGGAGTGCTTGCATGTACTTCTTGTCCATTGCAACCCTTTTCTTATGTCTTTCAACCTACAAGGTTTCCATAATATTCCTTGTTCCCCTTTTCTAACAGAGTGTTTTCAACTTTGTTCATCTTTGTTGTTTTATTCTTTAAAGTTGTTCAACCTCTAAGGTTCTTTGGTTTCACTCTTTTGTCAAGAAGCAACTTTGTTTTCCCTCTTCCTCTTCCGCTTTCTCTCCGGTGCCATCCTAGATCTCGGGACGAGATCCTCTTGTAGTGGTGGAGTGTTGTGATGCCCCAAGACCGATGCGCTAGGTGTCTCCCAGTTATTCGCCGTCTTTGCCATGTTATTTGCTTGCGGGTTGCATCTTGTCATGTCATCATGTGCATTGCATCATCATGTTTTCAAAGCCTGCATCCGTCCGGGTTCCCCCAGTTCCGTCCGTTGTCCGTTCTGAGCCCAGACACACTTGCACGCGCCCGTGGCACGTCCGAAATATTATTTTATAGATGGCCGGAAAATGTTCTCGGAATGGTATGAAAGTTGGCGTGTGGTCTTATTATAGTGTACATAGACCTCCTGTCAAGTTTCATTGCATTTGGAGTCCGTTTGATGCCCCAACGGATAACTATAGCGACATTATAGTCGGTCTAAACGTCGGACGTTTTCGGTCTCCGAAAACCGTGTTGGGCTGCATCTCTCCCCTCTTATCTCAGACTAACCCGCTCTCCATAGTCCATTACTTACCGCCAGGCCCAACCTAACCTCTCTCGTCAGCCCGCGGCCCTCCTCGCGCGCGCGTCTGAAAGCTGTCCTGGACCCGACCCGGGCAGTCGTCATCGATGGGTTCGGATCATCCCCAAACATCTACAAAACGTCTCCATTTTCTTATTTGGTCTTCCTAACCTATATTTTTTTCTCAGCCGTTCGTTTTGGATCAGAGGGATTCCATTAGTCTGCTTTTAGATCAACTTGCTATTTATACCAGACTGAGGGAGTCCTGGATTAGGGGGTCTCCGGACAACCGGATTATATCCTTTGGCCGGACTGATGGACTATGAAGATACAAGATTGAAGACTTCGTCTCGTGTCCGGATGAGACTCTACTTGGCGTGGAAGGCAAGCTAGGCAATACGGATATGTATCTCTCCTCCTTTGTAACCGACCTTGTGTAACCCTAGCCCTCTCCGGCGTCTATATAAACCGGAGGGTTTTAGTCTGTAGGACAACAAACAATCATACCATAGGCTAGCTTCTAGGGTTTAGCCTCTTTGATCTCGTGGTAGATCTACTCTTGTACTATCCATATCATCAATATTAATCAAGCAGGATGTAGGGTTTTACCTCCATCAAGAGGGCCCGAACCTGGGTAAAACTTCGTGTCCCCTGCCTCCTGTTACCATCCGCCTAGACGCACAGTTCGGGACCCCCTACCCGAGATCAGCCGGTTTTGACACCGACATTGGTGCTTTCATTGAGAGTTCCTCTGTGCCGTCGCCAGAAGGAAGGATGTCTCGTCTCGTCTTTAAAGACGGTACTACTGTCGGGGGAGCTTTGGCTGTCGGCCAAACTCTCCGGCTAGGCGGTTTCATCATGACCGCCTGTTCGGCCGCCGCGCCGACGATGACTTCTCGGGTCATCGAAAACAGCCTCCACGTCAAATCGGCACTCGCCGAACTAATGGATCCAATGGAGCTCGCCTCCTTAAACGATCTCTTAGATCGCATCGCCGCCTTGGGAGTCGCTATGGACTATGATCGGATTGGGCTTAAACCCGATCATAGGGAGATTAACTCTCCACCGGTCACCCATCGTATTGCAGTGGTGGAGGAAAAATGCGGCGACCTTTCCTCCATCTTGAGGACCAACTATGTCCGGATTCCCGAGCTCTCTGAGCCGGACGCCCGTTCGCGAGAGGACAACATCCAATCCCTGAACTTAGAGTCAGGCAGCGGGCTAGGATTATTGGGTCACACCCCGGAACCGGAACTTCCAAAATTGGAAATTCCTCGGCCCTTGGATCCCAGATCAGGTGAGGGTTCGGATTCAATTCCACCCACCCACCCAAACATAAGCGATCTTTCCCACATCAGGCAAGAGCCCCAGGAAACAGTACATCACTATTGGGCCAGATTCCTCCTTGCGATGAACAAGGTTAAGGACTGTCGCGAGGAAGACGCAATCCTTATTTTCTGCAATAATTGCACGGACAAGGGAATCCTTAACGCCATAAATCACCGTGAGATAACACGCTTCGCTGAATTGGCGTCTATAGTATGAAAGTACTATGCGATGGAAAGTGCCTGGAAAACCGAAATAAACTTCTGGGATAATCCGGCCCTGAATACAAACCCAGTCCGAAACAAAAGGGTGCATTATCACAATACACCCAGGTCAACTACCAAAAAGCAAAAACCCTTTACAGGGTATGGAACCGTACTGGAGGGATGGCTCAACGGACCCTGCAAAATTCATAGTACAGCGGATACAATACCAGCGCACAGCCTTAGAGCATGTTGGATACTCCGGCAGGTGGCCAAAAGTGGTGAGGATCTACTTCTCCCAAATACCACAGAGCACCATCCCGTGGATAACAATACGGTGTTAACGGTCTTTGAGACCTTCGCGTCAAATAATAGACACAAGCGAACACTCCGCAGCATGGCTGAAATCTGCCACGTAGCAGCAATAAATCCATGGAGTGACACGGCTATTACCTTCAATGCCAGTGACAAACCTAAATTCTGAACAGCTCTAGCACCAGCCGCACTGGTCCTCAGTCCAATCGTGGACGGCTTTCGACTCACCAAAGTACTCATGGACGGCGGCAGCGGATTAAATCTCATCTATGAGGAAACTGTTCAAAAGATGGAAATAGACTGGAACCGCATTGAGCAAAGTAGCACAACCTTTAGAGGAATCATCCCCAGTCGGGAAGCATGTTGTGCTGGGAAAATCACACTATATGTGGTATTCGGCACGCCAGATAATTACAGGTCCAAAGAAATTACATTCCAAGTGGCCCCGTTCAGTAGTGGTTATCACGCTCTTTTAGGGCGGGAGGCATTCAAAATCTTCCAAGCCGTACCTCATTACGGGTACATAAAGCTCAAAATGCCCGGGCCCAACGGAATCATCACTCTCGCCAGCGATCCGGACACATCACTCCGCGCCGAAAACAAAACAGCCGCATTGGCCCTCGAGGCACTATCCGAAGCTCTCTCGGCCGAGGAATTAACCATGCTACGCTCCACAGTGGATAGGGACGACGTGATACTCGACAAGAGATCCAAGTCCACCTCTTTTAAACCAACGGATGAAATAGTCAAATTCCAAGTCCACCCAACGGACCCTACAAAAACAGCCTCCATCGGGGCACAGTTAAGCCCCGTTGTGGACGCCGCACTACGAGAGTTCCTGCGCGAGAACTGGGACATATTCGCCTGGCATCCCTCAGACATGCCAGGAATCCCACGCAGGCTGGCCGAGCATAGCCTCAATATCCTAAAGGGATTCAAGGTGGTCAAGCAAGCTCTTCGGCGTTTCTCCGAACCTAAGAGACAGGCCATGGGAGAGGAACTAGCCAAGTTATTGGAGGCCGGATTCATCAAAGAAATAAAACACCCGGACTGGCTAGCAAACCTGGTGATGGTACCAAAGAAGGACAAATCCTGGCGCCTTTGTGTCGATTTCAAAGACCTCAATAAAGCTTGCCCAAAGGATCCCTTCCCCCTCCCACGCATCGATCAAATCATTGATGCTACCGCAGGACACGAGTCATTGTGTTTCCTTGACGCATACTCTGGTTACCACCAAATCAAGATGGCAGAGTCCGACCAAGCCGCAACGGCATTCATCACACCATACGGTCCCTTCTATTTTAACACAATGCCTTTTGGGCTCAAGAACGCCGGCGCAACATATTAGCGCATGATTCAGACAGATCTGGAGAAACAAATCGGCAAAACAGTAGAGGCATACGTAGACGATGTGGTTGTTAAAACCAAACATGCCGACTCTTTGATAGACGACTTGAGGCTCACATTCGACAACCTTCGAACATACGACATCAAGCTCAATCTGGAAAAATGCGTTTTCGGCATACCAGCCGGAAAGCTCCTGGGTTTCATTGTCTCCAGTAGAGGTATTGAAGCTAATCCGGGCAAAATCCGAGCTTTGTCACGGTTGGCTACACCAACAGACCTCAAACAAATCCAAAAGTTAACTGGATGTGTGGCGGCTCTAAGCCGCTTTATCTCCCGGTTAGGAGAAAAAGCTTTACCCCTTTATCGCCTTCTTCGGCGCACCGAACACTTCGAGCAGACGGACGCTGCCACAGCCGGATTGGAAGAAATAAAGGCCATTTTGGCAACCAACCCAATCCTGGCCGCGCCAAACATTGGCGAACCAATGCTATTGTACATTGCGACAACTCATCAAGTTGTAAGCGCAGTGCTCGTCGTCGAACGAGAAGCTACCGGACATAAATTCCCTCTTCAAAAGCCGGTATACTATGTATCCACTTTCCTCACTCCATGCAAATCACGGTACCCACATTATCAAAAGATAGCCTACGCAGTATTCATGGCGTCCCGGAAGCTACGACACTACTTTCAAGAGTGTTCGATTACGGTAGCCTCAGAAGTGCCACTTAATGATATTATAAACAACCGAGACGCTACAGGCCGGATTGCCAAATGGGCCATTGAGCTCCTCCCATTTGACATAACATACAAACCCCAACGAGCCATTAAATCGCTAGTATTGGCCGACTTCGTTGCCGAATGGAGGGAGGCCGAACTCCCCAAAGAGTACGGTGCATACTCCAACTGGATCATGCACTTCGACGGCTCTAAAATGCTGGCCGGTCTAGGGGCTAGTGTCGTCCTGACATCCCCAACCGGGGATACCGTTTAGTACGTACTGCAAATATTGTATACAGACTCCAACAATGCAGCCGAATACGAAGCTCTATTGCATGGTCTTCGGATGGCAGTCTCCATGGGCATTCAACGCCTGGAGGTGCGTGGTGATTCAAACCTCGCAATATCCCAAATAAATGGAGACTTTGACGCCAAGGATCCGAAAATGGCGGCCTATTGAAACGCCGTCCTAAAAATGTCAGCTCGGTTCGAGGGGCTCGAATTTCACCATGTGGCTCGGGAAAACAATCAGGCGGCGGATGTCCTCGCCCGCATCGATGCAAAACGCGATACGGTCCCCCCCAACATATTTCTGGAAAGGTTGTTCAAGCCATCCGTAGTATGGGAAGGAGACACCGGTAACAACAGTCCGGACCCGGCCAAAATGCCCGATACCGAATACTCTGACACAATCGGAGGCTCTGCCACCGAAATAACACCTTCAGCCCACGTAATAATGGCCATTATTGCCCGTGGACAGAACCATTCCTGGCCTACCTAACTAGACAGGAACTTCCAGAGGACCAAAATGAGGCACGCTGCATAGTGCGGTGATCCAAGGCCTACATGGTCCATGAGGGAGAATTGTACAAAAAAAGCACTATCGGAGTCCTGCAAAGGTGCATCTCCGAAGAGGAAGGGCGGAATCTTTTGGCAGAAATTCATGCCAGACTCGGCGGTCATCACGCTGCAGCCCGGGCCCTTGTGAGCAAGGCCTTCCGCACAGGATTCTATTGGCCAACAGCCCGGGCAAACGCACAGGACTTGGTCCAACGTTGCGCCGGTTGCCAGCTCTTTGCAAATCAAAGCCACATGCCACCCACCGCCCTCCAAACAATCCCCATTACATGGCCCTTTGCAGTCTGGGGGCTTGACATGGTTGGACCCCTTAAAGGGGGAACCCACAAGAAAAAATACTTACTGGTCATGGTGGATAAATTCACCAAATGGATAGAGGCCAAACCTGTTAAAACAGCCGAATCCCGACCAGTGATAGACTTCATATCCGGGGTTGTACACCATTATGGCGTCCCCCACAACATCATCACTGACAATGGCACGAACTTCACGGCCGACGAGGTAAAACTCTGGTGCAGCAAAATGGGCATCAAGCTCGATTATGCTTCAGTCTATCACCCACAAACCAACGGTCAAGTTGAACGAGCAAACAGTCTTATAATGAGTGGCATTAAACCCAGATTAGTGCGTTCCTTAACGGAGTCTGACACGCACTGGGTAGAGGAGCTCGACTCCATACTCTGGGGGCTGTGGACCATGCCGAATCATAGTACCGGATGTACACTGTTCTTTATGGTGTACAGCGCAGAGGCAGTCTTGCCCTGTGATATAATTCATGACTCACCTCGAGTGCGCATGTACGAAGAAAGAGAAGCCGAGCTCGATCGGCAGGACAGTCTGGACACCTTGGAGGAGGAGCGCGATGTAGCCACAGCCTGTTCCGCATTTTATCAGCAACAGGCTCGTAGATACCAAAGCAGAGAAGTACGGGCCAAAACTTATAACGTTGGCGAACTAGTTCTACGCCTGCCGGATAAGAAAAAGAACAAGCTCGAGCCCAAATGGGAAGGTCCCTTCATTATTGACCAAGTTTTGACCGGTGGAGCGTACCGACTGCGGGATGCATCAACTAGTCGACTCGAGCCCAACCCATGGAACACGGCCAGGCTCCGAAGATTCTACGCCTAGCACCGGACTCTATGTTAGTCCCCTCCCTTTGTCCATTTTGTGCATATACATCATCTGTCTTGTTTCCCTTTCTTTCTTTTTCTTATTATTTCTCTAGGCCTTCAAGGGTCACCTTGTGCCTCGCTTGTACATTACAAATGCGCTAGCCGCACTCTTCATACCTGGGGGCTTCTTTCACAGAAGCTTAAATTATTTATCTAGGCCTCACGCCCAACACATGTGTTATACTTCCGCATGTACCTTTTTTCACCATTATATGCATCGATTATGACTTAAGTTTTGGCCAAGCTGGGTTGCCTGGCTCTTGTATTTATGCCCTACGTTCCTGTTAATTCGGCTAGGGCATAAGGGGAGCACCTCTGCGATTGTTACTGCCGGGTCAGCCGGATGTGTACCTCAGACTGGGTGAAGCCGAAAGCTAGCGTTCTTAAGGGAATATTCGGTCGGTGAACAAAAGATGATTTTTATTATCCATATCTGCCCCCAGATGCTTTTTCTGCGTTTCTTATTGCAGTCCGGACATGCACTTTAGGGCATGCTTACCCAGGGAAAGGAACCCCTAACGGAACTATTCTCCCTGGAAGATGTTTCTTACTACCCATGTAATATAACATAACTAGTTGGATACTTGTCTGATAAAGCACTAATGACCCCTACGCCTGGTCTCCACGCATACCCCGGTTTTATATAACTGAGCGGGTATTCGGATTCACTCCGGACTATCGGGCCCGGAGGTTGAAGCGAAAAGGTCTGCAATGACAAATGATCTACAATCCGGCTAGAAGGCATTATACATGTCAATTTAATTACATAGTCATGCGGACGGACTAAATTCGTCCACTATACCATCCAACAGGCGGTCCAGCTTACAATCTTGTTGAGAATACTTTGCGGCTAATTCTACTTGCCCATAAACTAAGCTCACGGGGATCTCTTTTCCGTCGGGCCCCACAGGTCTGACCTCGGCCATGTGATTTGGGTCTGCCCAGGTATATCGCGTCTTCACCATGGCCCAGGCTTCTCTGGCACCCTATCGGCAGGCTGATATCTTCCATAAACGGAAGCGCCGCCGTGCTCCCTTTAGCTTCTCCGCAAGCTCTGCAACGCCTTCTGGCAGGGAGACGGACGGCCACAAGGCCTGGGCAACGCCCTGCATCACCTGCCGAACTTGTTCGTGCAGATGTGACAGCTTGGACAGAAGATCACCCGCAGACCCGGGCATTTCCTCCGCGGGACGACCCGTCAGCATACCTACAAACATAACGCTGTTAGACAACTTCTTCGCCGAACTCCTTTAAAAAGGATTCGTTCCAAAACTTACTGAAAATGCCGCGCCGAAGCCGCTTATTCTCCTTCTCGGAGTCCGCAAGCTGGCCCCGAACGTCTTTTAGTTCCACGTTCAGCTTAATGTTGGCGTCTTGGAGATTGTTTTTCTCCAGCATAACCTTAGTCAGCATGCGTTTGTCAGCCTCTAGCTGTCGCATAACATGCTGGTCCCCCGGACTTTCTCCGGATTCATCTGCAAAATCAATTGTTAGATCTGCAGACACGCCGCACACTATATGGTAACCACCATTCTTTAAAGTAAATGTTACTAGCAGGAGGCTTTTTCTGTTCCTGCAATGCGGCAAGAGCGGACCCCAGTTGGGTCTTGCATTCCTCCAGCTCCTGGGACAGCCTAGTATTCTTTTCTGTAAGAATTTGCACATTAAAGATGATCCTTAAATCAGTTCTGCTAACTGTTTCAAGTCTCAGGGGCTACTGATACATATAAATCGTCAGATTTACTCACCCGTACATCCTTTACATACTGATCCGTGGCTCTGGCTAGACCATCTTGAGCAGCACGGAGGTACGCCTCTCCAGAATTGAAGGCATTGAACGCCTCTGGTGAGAAACAAGCGTCGCGGAGTACGGCCCGGCGGCGCCTATGATTCATGGTGCTTTTCACTTCTGAGTTTGTAGCGGATAATCTATCCGCATCCTCTGTAGGGGGATTATCCGGCGCCTGCCTCATATCGCCTTCCGCCTCCATGTCCAGTCCTGGCGCCCGACTGGTGGAAGCTTGATTGGCAGCATCGCCGGACATATTCCGGCGAGCGTTCTTTCTGTTAAAGAAACGCGGGCGTCATTGCATTTTGAGATAGACGACAACCACGGAGCGGGGTTTTTCCTATACCTTTGCGTCGGCGTCTCCGTCTTGACCGACTTCCTTTTTGGCCTACCCAGCCTCAGTACCTCTTGTTGGCGAGTTGCTGCGGGTTCGGCAGGGCGTCCCAAATGCCTTCCCTGTAAAAGATGCCATGTATATATGGTGGGTGAAGTGCCTAAAAGGGATCCTAGTTTTGGAGTTGGGACTTTTTGTTTTTTCTTACCTGCGATGCAGGGAGCAGTCCGGGATAGTCGGCCGTAATGGCCACCAGGGCATCGTCGCAGCTTAACTGATAGAACTGCCGGTCTATCAGTTCCACGGAGATAACCGGATCTTCTTCAAGTCCGGAGTCGAGGGCCCGGTCAGGGTCCTCTGGTTGTGGAGAAGGGCTGCTGACCTCCTTTATGGCTTTTCGCAATTCCTGCCGCAAAGTGGCAAGGTGAATACTTACGACTAAGAATGCGGGAAAAATGGGAGCGGGGAGATATAACTTACCCAGCTTGGAGGATTGTACATGGAGAATCCATCCCGTGGCTTGATACGGGTGAACTCCTCTTCCTCACCCTTGAACAGTTCGGAAAGAATCTTCGCTAGAGCGGCAGCATTGTCCGGACCCTTACGCCCGCAGCGGGTGGCGTCATCCGCCCCGTTATAAAACCACAAGGGGTGCCCACGATATTGAAGTGGCTGCACTCCCCGCATTATGCAAATCGACATAACTTCGATTATTATCAAGCCTGATCAAGCCAGTGCTTTGATCCGATTCATCAGATAGAGGACTTCTCCGTTGTCTTCCTCCTGGGGGCTCCGTCGGCGCCAACTTCGGCGCTTCTTCAGAGGAGCATTGTTGAACTCAGGAAGACCCCGCCGAACAGGGTCCGGAAGGGGGACGTCCTCCATATAAAACCATTCTGAAGGCCAGTCTTCGAACGGCTTCTTCGGGGTACCGGACAGGTATCCAGTATCGGTGATGCGCCATATTTCGGCTCCGCCCACTTGATAAAGTGATTCCCTCTGTGTATGAGGGACAAGGAAGAATAGCCTTTTCCACAGCTCGAAGTGAGCCTCGCAGCCCAGGAACAACTTGCAGAGAGCAACATAGCCAGCGATATGTAGAATGGAGGCAGGGGTGAGATTGTGTAATTGGAGGCTGTAGAACTCCAGGAGCCCGCAGAGGAACGGATGAATTGGAAAACCATGCACGGAACAAGGCAGACCCGTTCCCCATGGAGGGACAAGGAAGGCTCTCCGCTTGCGCCCCGCCATTGTAGGTGGCGAGCCCGGCTCGAACGGGAACCATATACGCTGGAGGGAGAAATCCCTGAGTCTGCAGCTCGACTAATCGACTGTGCGGGACTGAACACCTCTCCCAATCGCCGGGCTTAGGGCTACGGGGGTGGGAGGAGGAGCTGCGGAGGTCGGCCATGCTGGAATGGATCTTTCCGAAGCACGCTCTAATGAATTCTCGCTGGGGGAGGATGATATGGATTGGATCTAAGAATCCCCATCCCTTTAATAGACAATTTATTTATACGGCTAGGGGGGCGAATGTAAAAACGCCCTGGCACCTCATATTCATTCGACGCGTGGGAGAAAGCCCTTATTGGGCACAGAAGCCAAGAGGTTCAACATTAATGGAGCTGGACACTACTTACGAACACTTGAAAGTTGGAGGAGAACCCGCCTTGCAATGCCGAAGACAACACTGTGCGCCGGACTCATCGTCATTGAAGCCTGGTTCGGGGGCTACTGAGGGAGTCCTGGATTAGGGGGTCTCCGGACAGCCAGATTATATCCTTTGGCCGGACTGATGGACTATGAAGATACAAGATTGAAGACTTCGTCTCGTGTTCGGATGGGACTCTACTTGGCGTGGAAGGCAAGCTAGGCAATACGGATATGTATATCTCCTCCTTTGTAACCGACCTTGTGTAACCCTAGCCCTCTCCGGTGTCTATATAAACTGGAGGGTTTTAGTCTGTAGGACAACATACAATCATACCATAGGCTAGCTTCTAGGGTTTAGCCTCTCTGATCTCGTGGTAGATCTACTCTTGTACTATCCATATCATCAATATTAATCAAGCAGGACGTAGGGTTTTACCTCCATCAAGAGGGCCCAAACCTGGGTAAAACTTCGTGTCCCCTGCCTCCTGTTACCATCCTCCTAGACGCACAGTTCAGGACCCCCTACCCGAGATCCGCCGGTTTTGACACCGACACAGACCAACCCTAGAATCTAGGGAGATGTCCCATCGATCCCTCTCGCCACCGCCACTATCTTCCTTGGGATCCAGATCCACCCACTGTCCCTCGATTTCCCCAGCGAGCCAACCACCACATCGCAGCCGCTCGAATCCCACAGCGCCCCTCCTTCCCTTTCCGAGCCATGCCTCGTCCCTGGCCCCCTGGTCGCCTCGCCGTCCGGCGACCAGCGCCGCCGCCAGCAACTACCAGGCCAGTTCCTCGCGTGTTGCCCTTAACCTCTTTCCTTCTTTTCTTCTCCGCGTCCCTGCTCAATTCCCTCTTGACTCTCCCTATACAGGAAACCGCCATGGACGCCCGTACCTGAAGCTCCATTACGACCTCGACCGCCTCACCTTCTTTTGAAGCCTTCCCATGTTCCTCGTCGTGCTCGTCTTCTCGCCCGAACGGCCACCTAGCTAGCATCCCAGGGCCCGAGCTCCGCCGCGCCATCGCCCGGTTCCGCTGGCCTTCGCCAACTCCTGCTGCTGCCGAGCTCTGCTTCTGTCAAACCCTGGATGAGCACGCCGCCCCGTGTCGAACGCTCCAGTGACCCGCCAAGCCCCTCCGCTCGAACCGCCAAGTCCGGCGACGCCATCCTGTGCCTCGCCCATGCGCCGGCGTCTTCTACTTCACCCCTCGCCACAAGTCCGTGGCCGCCGGGTTGCCTCCGCCCCATGCCCGTAGAACCTCACCGCCAGTCAGATCGGCCCCAACCTCGCCGGATCCACGCCCGCCGGCCTCCACCGCAAGTTCTAGGCCACTGCTGCTCTTCTCTGTTTCTTCTCGAGTAGAGGAGCGTGCCTGCAAACCTCTGCATCGCCCGCTCGTCCAGAAGCGCGTTGACCTCAGCGTCGACTGCGCGAAGCCCAGCTCCAGGCCTGCCTGCCTCTTGCGCACCTAGGCCGCAACCGCGCTCCGGGCCACTTCAGCGCTAAGGCCCAACCGTGGCCTCCTCTCAGGCCCAGCGCCTTCTCACCGCGCCAAAGGCCTCAAAGGACCACTATGAGCAGCGCCCCCAGCCCCTCCAGTTTCGGCCCGTTTCATATTTTTTTTCTGCCTGGCGAATTTAGTTATTTTCCTAGAGAACGCAGTTTTACAGAAAAGACGCTCATGTTCATACATTAAATATCTCACCAACCGTGCATCATATGTAAAAACTTCAAATATGAAAAATGCTTAGAATGGCATCTAGATTCACAATATCCAACTTTCATGCATGTTTGGCATGTTCTGGACTCATTTAAACTTGCCTAGATAGGTGGTTTTCTTATGCTTCACCCTCTTGCCATGTTTAACAACATTTAATATTGTTGGGTACATAATCGAGAGAGAACTAAATAATTCATGTGGTGTTTCGTCAATATGCAACTCGTTGCATATTGAGCTCCACTTAATTTGTAGTTTTGTTTGTGCACTTTGCCTTGCCATGCCTCATTAGACCAGACATACATCATACTTGATTGTGCATCATGCCATGTTTATGTGATGGATGTTTACCATGTTGATTGCTTCTTTCCGGTGTTGCTTCTTCGGGTTAGTTCTGATAACGTCGCGTTTGTGAGGATTCGTTCGACTACGCCCGTTTGTCTTCTTCATGGACTCGTTCTTCTTCCTTGCGGGATCTTAGGCAAGATGACCATACCCTCGAAATCACTTCTATATTTGCTTGCTAGTTGTTCGATCTTTTGCTATGCTGCGATACCTACCACTTGCTATATCATGCCTCCAATACTGCCATGTCAAGCCTCTAACCCACCTTTCCTAGCAAACGTTGTTTGGCTATGTTACCGCTTTGCTCAGCCCCTCTTATAGCGTTGCTAGTTGCAGGTGAAGATGGAGTTTGTTCCTCGTTGGAACATGTTTATTATTCGGATATCATTATTATATCTTGTTTACTTTAATGCACCTATATACTTGGTAAAGGGTGGAAGGCTCGGCCTTATGCCTGGTGTTTTGTTCCACTCTTGCCGCCCTAGTTTCCGTCATACCAGTGTTATGTTCCTTGATTTTGTGTTCCTTACGTGGTTGGGTGTTATGGGAACCCCTTGACAGTTCGCTTTGAATAAAACTCCTCCAGCAAGGCCCAACCTTGGTTTTACCATTTGCCACCTAAGCCTTTTTCCCTTGGGTTTTGCAGAATCAAGGGTCATCTTTATTTGAAACCCCCAGGCCAGTGCTCCTCTGAGTGTTGGTCCAAGCTAGAGCACCGTGTGGGGCCGTCCCTTGGCAACTTGGGTTATGTTGGTTCCTGTACGCTTAGCTTATCCGGTGTGCCCTGAGAACGAGATATGTGTAGCTCCTATCAGGATTTGTTGGCACAGCGGGTGGTCTTGCTGGTCTTGTTTTACCATTGTCGAAATATCTTGTAACCGGGATTCCGAGTCTGATCGGGTCTTCCTGGGAGAAGGAATATCCTTCGTTGACCATGAGAGCTTGTGATGGGCTAAGTTGGTACACCCTTGCAGGGTTTTGAACTTTCGAAAGTCGTGCCCGCGGTTATGGGCAGATGGGAATTTGTTAATGTCTGGTTGTAGAGAACTTGACACTTAAATTAATTAAAATACATCAACCGCATGTGTAGCCGTGATGGTCTCTTCTCGGCGGAGTGCGGGAAGTGAACACGGTTCTTGTGTTATGCTTGAACATAAGTAGATTCAGGATCACTTCTTGATCACTTCTAGTTCACGACCATGCTTTGCTCCTCTTCTCGCTCTCATTTGGGTAAGTTAGCCACCATATATGCTAGTGCTTGCTGCAGCTCTACCTCACTACCCTTTTTCCTACCCATAAGCTTAAATAGTCTTGATCTCACGGGTGTGAGATTGCTGAGTCCTCGTGACTCACGGATACTTCCAAACAGTTGCGGGTGCCGAGGATACCAGTGCAGATGACGCAACCCAGCTCCAGTGGGAGCTCGATGAAGATCTTGTTCGTTGTGTTGTTTTGTTTCATGTTGATCAGTAGTGGAGCCCAGTTGGGACTATTAGGGATCTAGCATTTGGGGTGGTCTTTCTTTATTATGGTTCCATAGTCGAACCTTGATTGTATTCTGGATGATGTATGTTTAACTTGTATTTCTGTGAAGTGGCGATTGTAAGCCAACTCATTATCCCTTTCTTATTCAGTACATGGGATGTGTAAAGATTACCCCTCTTGCGACATGCCTACCATGCGGTTATGCCTCTAAGTCGTGCTCCGACACGTGGGAGATATAGCCGCATCGTGGGTGTTACAATGCTGATCTATTTGATTGAATAGGTATCACTAGCTTTTCCAAATACCTAGTTTGTACTCCTTGAGGATCTGCACTCACCCTCTTCCTTTTGGACATCTATTACGAAAGAACAACATTTGACTAAAAAACATAGTATGATGACACATGGAATAGGTACAAAAAATGGATAGGTATGGCATATACTCATATATGATGCTTAAACTAAGAAGATGGTGTAACAAAGTAGAAGTAATGCAAGAGGTCAGATGCAAAATGTGTGCGACCAATACAACCTTGCCAAGTTAGAGCAAGCACCTTGATGGGTGAATAAGATAGGCCACCCTCCACCATGCCAAGTTTGTTAGCCAGTGGATTGTTCCACAATATTCCTATCGTGCGCCCATTCTCATATTCATTTTGATAATGTTCAATACCTGACATGCATGAAAACATAAAACAAGTGAGATTATCTTTGTAATGCAAAAGTGATTCTAATCCAATACGACCTCCCTATAAACCCCTTTGTGCTATCTCTGCAATTCTCCTGAGAGATGCCATGCATGCTGTAATTTGGTGTGTGCATTAATATAATGTGGCCTACTACTCAAAATATGAGAGCTCCAGAAGTGATGATACTTCGCAGATGACAACTTCAACATATAGTAAACAAGAACAGGTCGACCTGACCTGACAGATTCAAAATATACTAAGGGAGAACAACTCGACCTGACCAGTCGACCGCAAATGTCTCTGCTACTCTTCCCAACAAGGAACATACTTATTAAAGAAGAGAAGAGGATCATCTTAAAGAAGAGCAAGCAGATTGAAGATATTACAAGTCTTTCTATACAATGCGGTTGCCCACCCATGATGAACTAGAGCGCACAGAGAAATAATATTCCTTCCGGTATCTCCATATGTGGCTCACATGCATTTTGTAACTAAAGTAGGAACATTTAGCTGACCAATTAAACATATCTCAGTTTTACTAATATCAGCATAATATCAGATTTGAATTTGTACAACTAAGCTAGTTTAGCTCCATGGGTGGAGCAGTGCTATCACGACACGAACCACGTAGGCTGATCGTGGTCATCATAAAATGGGGAAACCGTAAGCATGATGAGTATAGTGTTGACCGTGGTAGTGGGATGGCAGATCTGAAGCTACAAACCGCGCAAAGGGTAGTTAGCAACCGATGTTTGGTTTGAAATAACAACTAAGATTTGGTATGGACAAGAAAGTACAGTCAACAAGTGACAAAGAAATGCAATTCTGCTGTCTCTCTATATGTCGCAACATGCATTTGGGAACTCAAGTGGGACCTTTAGCTAATCAATTAAATGTGTTTGTTAACTAATATCAGTATCATATCACAATCATATTTGAACAACTAAGCTTTGGAATTTTGAGTGTTGTGTTGTTTAGCTTGAAGGGTGGGGTAATGCTAGTACGACAGAAAGCACCTATGCAAATCATAGTAGAGTAGATAAAAGGGGAAAACCCCAAGCATCAAGAGTAAAATCAAGAAAGTGGAACTAGCTGGACCAGTGGGTGGCGCACATGCTTTTCGAAATGAATATAGGAACATTAGGTGACCAATTAAACGTTCTCTGTTTTAGTGATATGAGCATCATATCAGATTTGTATTTCAACACTTCTGCTTTGTAATTATGAATGGCATGTTGTTTCGCTTGATGGGTTGAGGTCTTGAGGAGCAGTGCTAGCACGGCACGAAGCACCTACGATGATGGTAGTGAATATAAAGTGGGGAAACCATAAGCTTTACGAGTATAGTGACAGTGCCATGGCGGATCTGAAGGTGCAAACCGGACAAAGCTACTTCACAACCAATGTTTGCTTTCAACTAGCCACTACGATTTGGTACGGACAAGAAAAGTATAGTAAACAATTTATGATCTATTTTCCGGGTGACACCAATAACTTAAACACATATGGAAGAGTACCACCTCTCTTGCGATGCCATGTAGGCCCCTGTTGATACGTTGAGGGTGTTGCGGGTGCGATGGCTGTCCGCGGCAGGGTACAAGACTATAGACGGCAGACAACCAGGTCGGGGGATAAATCATGTTGCCGTGGACGAGGCGGTCGTAGGAGCGGCAACGTCAAGGTGGACGACGGTGCCGATGAAGCGAGAGGACGCGATGAAAGGATCCTGGTCTGGCGGCGTGGATGAGAGATGCCCATCTTTTGAAGTGGACGATGGGGTAGGGGTAGCGGCTCCGGCAAGGTGGAGGATGGGGTGACATACGGAGGAGGCTGGCCATAGTGGGGAGGTTGTCGTGGCGCCGACGGTGTATGAATAGGGAAATGGAGGGGGAGGGGGATCTTAAACTTTGGGACGCGCTTGTCTAAAATGTGGGAAAGTTACGAACTTATCCCCCGTTTAAAATTTCAGACATCACGTCGGTTGGGGATAGTACAGTAATCTCGCATCTCCCAAATATTTGCCGGTAGCGATTTCGGCGAGGAGAGGGTGTTTTGCTGCCCACAGTTGGCACCCACGGTGTATGAACGGGGCTGATAGGTAGGGCTGTTGTGTCATGTCTGAGGGAAGTTACACATCTGCCCCTATTTAAAATATTTGCCTACATCGATTTCAGATGAGGAGAGTTTGTTTTTCCGCCCACCGTGTATGAATGGGGAAATGGAGGGAGAGACACGTGTCTTTCGGAAGAGCTTGAATCAAATGTGTTTTGCCGCCCAAGTTTGGCACCCACCGTGTCTGAATGGGCCCAGAGGCGGTCATGTCACATCTGATTGAAGTTACTAGTCTACCCCTATCGACAGTAATGTAAATGCGGTCGATAAGGATGTCAAGTGTCAGGGGGTAGACAGTAATTTCCATCTCGCAAACACTTGCTTCGAGCAGCCCACAAATCATAGTGGGTGTTTAGCCGCTTCGTTCAAAACTTGGGAATTAGCATTCACGTTTGCCTTGGGCCCTGACAACTAAATTCAAATCCAATTTGTATTCGATTAAGAATATCCACAGATAATTCTACATTTTCTTATTTATTTTTTCAGAACCACAACAAAGATTTATTCCACCTTTATATATGATTATGATTTAGAAATGTCGTGATCTTCGAATTCAGTAGGTTGGATACACTTTGAGTCAAACAGTTATTTCATCCAATACAATAGGCTCTCACAAAAAATAGTCACCTTATGTCAATCATGCAAGTACTGAGGATTACCTCACCTAAAAAATTCGGATCATTACAACACATGGACAACATAGGGGGTCTTACAACATAATCCATTCAAAGACATGACACAACATGCAAGTACAATAATCTAATGATAATGATGAGGACATCAATACCATTGTTACACCCACAACCCCTACTGCTATACATACTGGACCAATTACTAGAGCTCGCGCATGCCAATTGAATTATCAGGTACTTTCGTTTCTTGGTAACGATTCTAATGTTCATGAGAATATGATGCTGCCTAAATTGGATACATTTGTTTTGCTTACAAATGAAGGGCCTAGCTTGGACAAGAAAGATGAACCTTGGAGCAAGTTCAAGCATGGAGATGATGGCATGCGCAAAGGGATCAAGAATGGAGTTACAAGTGATGATTTCAGGACTTTGAAGCCACCACAAGGAGTGCATGAAGCCTTGGACGAAATATACAAGATGCCACTTCATAAATTTCGTCGAGAGGCTATTCTAGGTGTTGTGTCACCTTATTATTGGGCTAGGCCCATGTATATTCGAAATACTTAAGTATAGGCTGTTTTTAGAGTTCGTATGTGTGGGGAAACAAGAGTTAGGGTTGGTTTCGGACCCCTCCTCCAAGGGCCACGAAATTCCTCCCCTCTTCCTCCATATATACAGCCCTTAGGGCGTCGTTTAGACTTTGGATTCTATTTAGATTAAAAGTTCGCCATAGCTGCAACTTCGCGTACTTCGTTTGTGTCCAATGACCAGACCAAGACATCACATAACTCCACCTTCATTAATAAAGCTTTCTTCTTTAATTCGCAATATCCAGATTGTAATCTTAGTTTCTTGCTTGTACTTCGTTTGCTCGCTGGAAATAGACCCTCGTGGTCAGGTTGATCATGCTCCGGCGTGGTGAATAACCCTCGGAAGTTGGTTTAGCGATTGCTAAGGCGCGACGTCTTCGCACGCTCGTAGTCGGATCGTCAAAGTCGACTCCCACGGAAAACATGATCTATCTCATTGAAACATCGGGACACCTTCGCCTCTATCAAGTGGTATCAGATTTCCAGGTTGCTCGGTGAGATTTTATAGTTTTTCGTAGTTTAGATCGAGTCTGTTCTTCATACCTACAGTCCATGAAAAAAGCCAAAAAATTAGGGTTAGTTCGTCATACCCGAACCAATCTGAGCCTTTGCATATCCTTTTTAGAGTTTTGCTTTGTTGAATTTGCGGTTGCATCGTCGTGTCGAGTTGTTGGTCTTAGCGTCTAGTCCCTTAGAGTTTCGAGTTCTGTTCACAGGTTGTCACGCCGCCACCGCACCATCATCATCATCATTGCCATATACCACCACCCCACCATATACATCGCCGCTGCCATATACAACCACCAATCCGAGTCCACATATACCATCGCCCTATACAACCACCAATCCGAGTCCAGATATACCATCACCATATACAACCACCAGTCGGAGTTCCACCAGATTCATCGCCGCCACCAGTCCGAGTTCCACCAGATTCATCTCCGCTACCAGTCCGAGTCCAGTATTTGTTGCTTTGTTTTCGAGTTCCAGATCACGCGATACTTCGAGTCGTGACAGAGTAGGACTCCCAAAATTCCGTGCTACCCGCAGTAGAAAAATAGTTCCAAACTCAAAAATAAACTAAGTCTGGAAAATTCTTGCTAGGCAGTTTTTAGACCATTTGTAGACTTTTTTGAATTTTTTTTGTTGCAGAGCAAAAAAAAAGAGGAAAAAAGTGAAAAATAGAGCATGCTCCTCCCTTGTTTATGTGCAGTGCCGTGATTTTGTTAGTGTTCTAGGCTCGCGTCTCTAGCACGGTCTAGCCTAGGACCAGCACAGTACCGTCGTTGAGCGTTTATTCAAGTTTGCAACTCTGAATTGATTATTGTTGACCCTTTTTGCTACCATATTATAAGCCTTCCTAGCTCCACATATATCTACGTCGTGCGTTTGACTCTCCCTGGTAATCGCTCTATCCAAGCTTTGCGATTTTGGACTATGATGGTTGCCGATGACCGCCTGCTGCTGGGTAAGAACTGGTAAGAATTTGAGATTTGCTTGATGGATTTGTGACACCCCACGAGCACCTCTTGTTAGTAGTCTATAGGATCATATTCTTGTGTGTTTCTATTGCTACTAACCATGGCAGGATCACAAGCCGACGAGACTGACTGGGAGAACATGACGAATAAGGAGTTGCATGATAAATTTCAGCAAATGATGAGTGGACAGGTGCAAGATGTGCTAAACAGATTTGAAGAGGCCATGGAGAAGATAGATGGCATGGAGAAGACGTTCGAAACAAAGCTCGATAAAAAGTTTAATGAATTTCTCGCGCGTCTTCCACCACCACCACCGGCTGCACCTAACGCACCTCTACAGCAACAACAACAACAACAACAACGTCACCTTCCCAATCAAGTGGGACGAGCACAGCACGTTCCCATTGACCCTGGGCAAAATTCTGGTGCCGCTGTTGATGCTTCTGTAGCTTTTGCTGCTACTGCAGAGGTTGAGGACCATTATGAGGATGAGGTTGATCAAAATCAGAACTACGTGCAACCACCAGCACCACCACCACCAGGCCATCCTCAGGTATATCATCACAATGGTAGGGCTGCACCACCATATGAGATACGAGATCATGACCATCTTCCTAAACTGAAATTGAATATTCCACCACTTGAGGGTAGATATGTTCCTGATATGTATCTTACATGGGAGTTAGAAACTGAACAACGTTTTACATGTTTATAATATCCTGAGGAGAGACGTGTTCCTGCTGCTGTTTGTGCTTTCACTAGCTTCACATGTGTTTGGTGGTCTGAACATTGTAGATTATATCCTATTCCAACTACTTGGGCTGCTTTGAAAACTGCTATGCGTACTCGTTGGGTTCCACCATATTATCAACGTGAATTACTTCAAAAATTGCAGCGCTTAAGACAAGCAAAAAAATTCTGTAGAAGAATATTATCAGGAATTACAAACTGGCATGATTAGATGTGGTATTGTTGAGGAGAATGAAGCTATGCTTGCACGTTTTATGGGTGGATTAAATACGGAGATTCAAACCATTCTAGAGTATAAGGAGTATACTAATATCACTCATTCATTCCATCTTGCTTGTAGAGCTGAACGTGAAGTGCAGGATCGACAGGCATTGACACGAACTAACTTTTCTGTAGGTCGATCTTCATCATGGACACCACGTGCATCCTCTACTTCCATTGCACAAGCATCTCCATCAGGTGCCACCTCCAGTCGTGATACAAGAAAGCAGGCACAACCACCACTATCTGCCAAGAGCACACCTGTTGGGCCTGCGCAAAGCTCTTCTTCTTCCATGGCATCAACAGGGCACACAAGTGATATTATTTGTCATCGCTGTAAGGGAAGATGACATTTTGCGAGAGAATGCAAATCTCAGCGTGTGATGATTGCTACCGAGGATGGTGGGTATGAGTCCGCTAGTGACTATGATGAGGAGACTTTGGCTCTTATTACACACAAAGAAGACGGTGGAGAGGATTCTGATCATGAGACACAATACATGGCTGCTGAAGATGCTGACAGGTATGAATGTTTAGTTGCTCAACGTGTTTTGAGTGTGCAGGTTACACAAGCTGAGCAAAATCAGAGGCATAGTTTGTTCCATACAAAGGGAGTTGTGAAGGAACGTTTTGTTCGCGTCATCATAGATGGAGGGAGTTGCAACAACTTGGCTAGCATGGAGATGGTGGAGAAGCTATCTCTCACCACAAGACCGCATCCACATCCTTACTACATCCAATGGTTCAACAACAGCGGCAAGGTTAAGGTAACACGTACAGTTCGTGTGCATTTTAGTATCTCTACATATGATGATTATGTTGATTGTGATGTGGTACCCATGCAAGTATGTTTCTTATTACTTGGTAGACCATGGCAATTTGATAAAAAATCTATACACCATGGTAGAAATAATCATTATACTCTTGTTCATAAGGATAGCCATATTACTTTGCTTCGTATGACTCCTGAATCTATTTTGAAAGATGATATTAATAGAGCTAATAAAGCAAAACAGGACAAAAATAAGAGTGAAAATCAGATTGTGGCAAAAGAATTTGAGCAACAAATGAAACCGAATAATAAACCATCTAGTGTTGCTTCTCAAATTAAATTGAAAAGTGCATGTTTACTTGCCACAAAATCTGATATTGATGAGCTAGATTTCTGCAAATCTGTTTGCTATGCTTTTGTGTGCGAAGTGGCATTATTTTCATTCGAGGACGTGCATTCCTCTTTGCCCCCTGCTGTCACTAACATTTCCACGAGTTCGCCGACGTCTTCCCACAAGACGTTCCATCGGGATTACCACCTATTTGAGGGATTGAGCATCAAATTGACTTAATTCCCGATGCATCGCTACCCAACCATGCACCATACGTACCAATCCAGAGGAGACAAAGGAGATTATGCGTCAAGTACAGGACCTGCTCAACAAAGGTTACATACGCGAATCTCTTAGTCCTTGTGCTGTTTCTATTATACAAGTGCCTAAAAAGGATGGTATGTCACGTATGTGTGTTGATTGTAGATGCATCAATAATATTACTATTCATTATCGTCATCCTATTCCTAGGCTAGATGATATGCCTGATGAATTGAGTGGCTCTACAATTTTCTCCAAAGTTGATTTGCGTAGTGGATACCATCAAATTCGTATGAAATTGGGAGATGAATGGAAAACAACATTTAAAACTAAGTTTGGTTTATATGAGTGGTTAGTCATGCATTTTGGGTTAACTAATGCACCTAGTACTTTCATGAGATTAATGAATGAAGTTTTACGTGCTTTCATTGGATGATTTGTGGTAGTTTACTTTGATGACATATTGATTTATAGCAAATCTTTGGAGGAACATTTGGAACATTTACGTGTTGTTTTTATTGCTCTACGTGATGCACGGTTGTTTGGTAACCTTGGGAAGTGCACCTTCTGCACCGACCGAGTATCTTTTCTAGGCTATGTTGTTACTCCACAGGGAATTGAAGTTGATAAAGCCAAGATTGAAGCTATTGAGAGTTGGCCGCAGCCCAAAACGGTCACACAAGTGAGGAGTTTTCTTGGCCTCGCTGGTTTCTATAGGTGTTTTGTGAGAGATCTTAGCACCATTGCTGCACCTCTCAACGAGCTTACAAAGAAGGATGTACCTTTTGTTTGGGGTACCGCACAGGAAGAAGCCTTCACGGTATTGAAAGATAAGTTGACACATGCTCCTTTACTCCAACTTCCTGATTTTAATAAGACTTTTGTGCTTGAATTTGATGCTAGTGGAATTGGATTAGGAGGTGTGTTATTACAAGATGGAAAACCTGTTGCATACTTTTCTGAAAAATTGAGTGGGCCTAGTCTGAACTATTCTACTTATGATAAAGAATTATATGCTCTTGTTCGGACCTTAGAAACATGGCAACATTATTTATGGCCCAAGGAATTTGTTATACATTCTGATCATGAATCTTTGAAACACATTAAAAGTCAAGCAAAACTGAACCGTAGACATGCTAAATGGGTTGAATTCATTGAGACTTTCCCTTATGTCATTAAACACAAGAAGGGTAAAGAAAATGTTATTTCTGATGCATTGTCTCGTCGTTATACTATGCTTTCACAACTTGACTTTAAAATATTTGGTTTGGAGACCATCAAAGATCAATATGTTCATGATGCTGAATTTAAAGATGTATTGCAGAATTGTAAGGAAGGGAGAACTTGGAACAAGTTCGTTCTTAACGATGGATTTGTGTTTCGTGCTAACAAGCTATGCATTCCAGCTAGCTCCGTTCGTCTTTTGTTGTTGCAGGAGGCGCATGGAGGAGGATTAATGGGACACTTTGGCATCAAGAAGACGGAGGATATACTTGCTACACATTTCTTTTGGCCAAAGATGAGACGGGATGTTGAGCGTTTTGTTGCTCGCTGCACTACATGTCAAAGAGCTAAGTCATGACTCAATCCTCATGGTTTATATATGCCTTTGCCTGTACCTAGTGTTCCTTGGGAGGATATATCTATGGACTTTGTTTTAGGTTTACCTCGAACAAAGAAGGGGAGGGATAGCATATTTGTTGTCGTGGATAGGTTCTCGAAAATGGCACACTTTATACCATGTCATAAAAGCGATGATGCTGTTAATGTTGCTGATTTGTTCTTTCGTGAAATTATTCGCTTACATGGTGTGCCAAATACTATTGTTTCAGATCGTGATACTAAATTTCTTAGCCACTTTTGGAGATGTTTATGGGCTAAGTTGGGGACTAAGCTGCTTTTTAGTACTACTTGTCACCCCCAAACTGATGGACAAACTGAAGTAGTCAATAGAACATTGTCTACTATGCTTAGGGCTGTTTTGAAGAATAACAAGAAAATGTGGGAAGAATGCTTGCCTCATATTGAATTTTCTTATAATCGTTCATTGCATTCTACTACTAAGATGTGCCCTTTTGAAATTGTGTATTGTTTCCTACCTCATGCACCTATTGATTTGTTGCCTCTTCCATCTTCAGAGAAGGTTAATTTTGATGCTAAAGAACGTTCTGAATTGATTTTAAGAATGCATGAGTTAACTAAGGAAAACATTGAGCGTATGAATGCTAAATATAAACTTGCTGGAGATAAGGGTAGAAAACATGTTGTGTTTGCGCCTAGAGATCTTGTTTGGTTACATTTGCGTAAAGATAGATTTCCTAATCTGCGCAAATCAAAGCTAATGCCACGTGCTGATGGTCCTTTTAAGGTGTTAGAGAAAATAAATGATAATGCATATAAACTTGAGCTACCTGTAGATTTTGGGGTTAGTCCCACTTTTAACATTGCAGATTTGAAGCCTTATTTGGGTGAGGAAGATGCGCTTCCGTCGAGGACGACTTCATTTCAAGAAGGGGAGGATGATGAGGACATCAATACCATTGTTACACCCACAGCCCCTACTGTTATACATACTGGGCCAATTACTAGACCTCGCGCACACCAATTGAATTATCAGGTACTTTCGTTTCTTGGTAACGATTCTAATGTTCTTGAGAATATGATGCTGCCTAAATTGGATACATTTGTTTTGCTTACAAATGAAGGGCCTAGGTTGGACAAGATGAACCTTGGAGCAAGTTCAAGCATGGAGATGATGGCATGCGCAAGGCGATCAAGAACGGAGTTACAAGTGATGATTTCAGGACTTTGAAGCCACCATAAGGAGTGCATGAAGCCTTGGACGAAATATACAAGATGCCACTTCATAAATTCTATCCAGAGGCTATTCTAGGTGCTGCGTCACCTTATCATTGGGCCAGGCCCATGTATTTTCGAAATACTTAAGTATAGGCTGTTTTTAGAGTCCGTATGTGTGGGGAAACAAGAGTTAGGGTAAGTTTCGGACCCCTCCTCCAAGGGCCACGAAATCCCCCCCCCTCTTCCTCCATATATACAGCCCTTAGGGCGTCGTTTAGACTTTGGATTTTGTTTAGATTAAAAGTTCGCCATAGCTGCAACTTGGCGTACTTCGTTTGTGTCCAATGACCAGACCAAGATGTCACAGACCCCCACCTTCACTAATAAATCTTTCCTCTTTAATTCGCAATATCCAGATTGCAATCTCAGTTTCTTGCTTGTTCTTCGTTTGCTCGCAGGAAATAGACCCTCGTGGTCAGGTTGCTCATGCTCTGGCATGGTCAATCACCCTCGGAAGTTGGTTTAGCGATTGCTAAGGCACGACGTCTTCGCACGTTCGTAGTCGGATCGTCAAAGTCGACTTCCACAAAAAACGATATCTATCTCATCGAAACATCGGGACACCTTCACCTCTATCAGACAATTTCAACTGGTATCTAAAGAAAAACTGGGATTACCCTGGGCTTCAGATAGCAGAAACAACAGGACCTCCTCCGTATTCAAATGCAACATTCTTACTTCCTCCAATTCTTGGGTTGCTTGCATAATGCGTGCAACTAATTGCATAATTTCCAGCCTCAAGATCAAGATTACCTCATTCATGGCAGCCACACCATCTCTTTCTGCCTCTAGTAGAGCCTCAAGAACTATAATATCTATGCTCAGACTACTCTCCGGCGGTGTTGCCTCTGAACTGCTACCATCTGGTAACATGGATGGCGCACTGCTTCCACACGTAGCTTCTGGGGCTGTATATTGTGTCCTAGTGTGAACGGCATCCTGAAAGGTTTCTGCAGGACATAAGAGATAGTTATTGCATGATCCAGACAGTAAGCTTACATGGTAAACGACATACAAATTATTGTCGAGCATGGCAAGCTATATTTAAATGGTTCGAAGCAGCATCATCCGAAAACAAATTAAAATGGTAATATGAAACTAGGGATGTAATTGGGAAATAAATGACATCCGCCAGTCCCATCTAGTTAGTTTATGCTAGATCCCTAGTTCATTTTCCTCAAAAAATAAAAACTCTTTTGAACTATCATACCACTAGTGGACTTTAATCGGGATTAAACGAGACCCAGTTGACATCCCTAGTTGAAAGGCATCTAAGCAGTTGAAATAATCTAAGAAATCACTTAACAGCGTGGCCTCATATAAACTACGAAGACAGTCTTGTGATGAATTTTAGGGGAAAATTTAAGGACTCAAATGAACTAGGCATGCATTTCTTTACGATAGTACAACACACACTGCTGACATATTGGCCAACTCAGGTATAGCCTAACAAATAACAAACAAGCATTCGAATCAAGCAATACAGCAAAGCGGACAATTGAACTATTTGTAATTCTGTAGGATTACAAGTTGAGGGAACAAGCCAAGAAAGCAGCCCGCACACATTACATTTCACATGTACTAAAACACACTAGCTTACAGTATGTTGTTGTGAAGCCTCGCTGCTGTTGCAATGTTCTTTAAAGATATCGTCAGCATCCCGTGGTTGCAAATCTAATTGTTGTAGTTTATTCTGCACCCTCTGTTTAGGTAAAATTAATTTTAATCGCATGCACTGGTTCGAATTGATCATCAATGGTTCATCTAAACTAATGAAAGAAGGGTGTGTGCTTACATGACAATATATCGGCTTCACTCTATTTTTATGCTTGTTCGAGGTGCCAACCCCAAAAGAACAAATATTTTGCTTGATGGGGTTGGCAGCTCCATAATTAATAGAAGCATCAAATTAGTCATGCAACTTGGTAAGATCAAGAACACACACAAAAGTAATGAATAGAGGCTCGGAGCAGTGATGTAATAGCTAGCATCAGAAAATGTAGGGTAAAACGAACAAAAAGCAGCGGAACCACATGCTAGTTTGCTAATGTGTAATTAAGCATAGAGAACATGAAGCGGTCTGATGGAACCAATAGGTGGCATCAGAACAACACCATTATCATAAATATAGCATGCAAGAAGTAAAATAGTAGGAAGTGATATCTAGGAAGTACTGTAATATTTAGGACAAAACTAAAGCATATTAACTATATGTGCACTAGTATGTAATTTAGCACATGTAACATGTTCACTGCCAGAAGTATGGCCCTACAGGTGCAAGCAGAATAACGCGTCTCATGAAAAATTGAATGATGCCCTGAAGAAATTCAAAGGTGCGGTGCTTATGCTAAGTAAGTGAACGTAGGCACCAACCGTTGGATAATTGTACCTGATTCTTGGCGACGTATGGGTATCGTTGTCATACTTGATAGCTAAGGATCATCAATCGTGCTTGTGTTGCGGTTGGGTTTGGGCCGGCTGTCGCCGTTGCTGAAGCGGCTCCAGTGCTTCGGTTGCGGCGCCTGTCGACATACAAGAAAGCTCATCTATGGTAAGTGAACTGTTGCATGATAAAGAAGAGAAAACCGAAGGAGTACAAATCGAAATAACCTGATGAGTGTGCGGTGTCAGTAAAGCAGGGTCGGTGGAGTTGAATATGGCGTCCGTGGAGCTGGTCCGGTGCGGTGGACGAAGGCTTCGGCAGGCGCGGTGTACAGTGCTTTTGGTGGGGCGGATCTGTTGCGGCAGACGAGGGCTTGTATGAAGGGCCAACGATGGGGCGGACGAGGGAGTCAGTGAAGGGCCTACACTGTGGTGGCCGAGGGTGCCGGTTAAGCAGATCCGGTGCGGTGGACCATGATGGCGGTCAAGGAGATCTGGAGTGGTGGACAAGCCAGTCGCTGAAGCGGCTTCGGTGAAGTGGTGAGTTGGCAGTTGGTGGTTCCAAGGTGCGGAAGGTAGATCTAGCGGGGTGCGAGGTCCACCGCTGCAGCAGAGGACTAGATTCGGCGGCTTGCCGTGGTTGGGGGGGTCGGGGAGGGAGGGGAAGGGGAGGGGCTTTGGGGAAGAATGTTGGGGGTAAAGAGGGGAAAACAATGGAGTTACCAAAGCAGCCCTTTTCCATTCATCTGGCAGGGGTCAAATAGGAATATCACCGGGCTAAACTTTCAGGCGCGACATATTTTGATGTGAGCGGGAAGTTTGAAAGCTTTTGGCGCCTGAAATTATAAGTGTTCTGCTCTTGTACGGCCGACTATGATATCATGGCCGAGAATTTATTTGTTTTGCACGCAAAAAAAGTGCAAGTTTTGAAAATCAATGTCTCCAACTCGAAACTTAGATTGTCCATTCAATTCAAATATGGAACATTGAGCTACTACAAGAAAATACCATCATATGGTCCAATTCAAATGAAATTCCAAATGTGTTCATCCTAAATATGATGACAAAAGCAACAATGTGTATGTGTATGAATAAAGTGGATGATTATAAAGTTTGAACATGCGTGTATGTATATATCTCTAGGTTTGATATATGAATTTGAAATCACGAAATCCCGGCTTTAAAAATGTACCTCCTCTTAAATGAATTACAAAAGCTAATGATGGAGTCGAATTCCAAAATTTCAATCTTAGGTTTGTAATTCTGGTACATCAAGGTATATCACGCATGTTCAAAAGTATCTTTATCTCATAGTAAATACCGTGAAACAAATTGATCAACCATCAGTGCACACACTATTGACCATATATATCTCAATTACGCTAAAGTCCCTCACATATAGACACCTCACTCATGTAACTGTGTGCCTCGGTGTCAGATTACTAGAAGCATATTATACTATAGTATCATCATTGTTGGACCTTCCAAAGTGGCGAAGATCCAATTAAGAGGATCCACCCTCATCGGTGTCAGATTGCTAGAAGCATATTGTACTGTAGTATCATCATTGTTGGACCTTCCAAAGAGGCGAAGATCCAAGTGCAAGGTTCACACGAGTACGAACTGTTGAACCTCCTAAAGAGGCAAAGAGCTAAGTGCAAGGTTTTATAGGAATTGTCGTCCTAGTAGGAGTATACTACAACTATAGCGAACGATACTACTGTATGATGCCGCCACGTCACCTATATCCAAAGTTGAGCCACCTTTTTTTCTCAAAGAGCGTGTTGGAGCCCGTGCAACAACCACACAAGTTGCACGTACACATAACACATTTACTAGTAATAAATTCTAAAGAACAAATGCCAGTATGCCACACAAGTTGATCTCCAATTCATGTGATAAATTTGTGCATGACTAGTCTACATATGTCCACAGCGCTACCGTTCACAATTTACCATACTCCACTTACACGTTATAGATGGGCTACATGTCCTCCTCCAGGTTCCAGTCCTAGGTGTTCTTCATGGATGGCACGATCCATAGCGGTGGGCAATGGGAATCATTGCCGCAACTTTCTAGTCCAGTTCCACACTGATAGAGGCGAAGGTGTCCCGATGTTTCGATGAGATAGATATCGTTTTCTGTGGGAGTCGACTTTGACGATCCGACTACGAACGTGCGAAGATGTCGCGCCTTAGCAATCGCTAAACCAACTTCCGAGGGTTATTGACCACGCCGGAGCACGATCAACCTGACCACGAGGGTCTCTTTCCTGCGAGCAAACGAAGAACAAGCAAGAAATTGAGATTGTAATCGGGATATTGCGAATAAAAGACGAAAGCTTTATTAATGAAGGTGGGGTTCTGTGACGTCTTGGTCTGGTCGTTG